>NC_083344.1:1972616-2146532 GCF_019175385.1 Lycium barbarum
TTTCATATTTCACACTTATCACCTCTTTCCACAAGGATTGTTCATTGGAAGCAAATCTCCAAAGCCATTTCATCAAAAGGCTTTGGTTTTGAGCTTTCAAATTCTTGATTCCAGGCCCCCTGCCTTTTTGCTTCCTATTAGAGCCTCCCATTTAACCAGATGGATCTTCTTAGTATCACTGTTACCCTTCCAAAGGAAGTTCCTTCTCAAGAGATCCAATCTCTCAATAACTCTCTTAGGAATGGGGAATAGGGAAATCATGTATGTGGGCATGGCATCCAAAACACTATTGATCAGTGTTAATCTCTCTCCCCCCCCCCCCCCCCCCCCCCCCCCAAAAAAAAAAACCCAAAGGATAGATATTGGCTTTTCCAGTTCACTAGCCTTTTTTCACATCTCTCAACCACCCCATTCCATATTCCTATGGACCTGCTTTTAGCACCAAGGGGCATGCCTAAATAAACAGTTGACAATTCCCCAGATCTACCTCCCAGAACCTCAATCAAGGAGGGCAAATTAGTTACCTCATTTACTGGATATAAGAAGCTTTTATTCCAGTTTATGTGTAAACCTGATACTGCTTCAAAAAGGATAAAGATCACCCTAAGAATCTTTAGTTGCTCCCTGTCAGCATCACAAAAGATCAGAGTATCATCAGCATAGTGGAGATGAGTAATCTCCATAGCTTCCCCCACTCTGTTTGTCTATTTTGACTTGGCATGGAGTTTAAGAGTGTCTTTTGAATCTTGTGGCCTTAAAGTAATGTACCAAAATGTTGTTTAATCCTGTGGTTTAAGCATGTCATTTGGAAATTTGGAATTAAGGAGTTGCCAAAAAAGGAAAGAGACATTCTTTTGAAACGAACTAAAAAGGAAAGTAAGACAAACAAATTGAAATGGAGGGAGTACATAGAAAATGTCGTCCATAGGAAATATTTTCGCTTGTGAAATCATTTACTGATACTCGTTTTCCAAAGTGAAGACCCAGTAGCAAACCTAAATGTAAAAGAGCTAGCTTGAGACCTCCAGGTTAATCTTCATTTTCCTATTTTATAGTAGATGCCTACGGTTTTGGACTAGGGTTTAAGGTTTTATGCTTATTTTCAGATTTGGGCATTTCGTTCTGCAAATTACTATGATGTTTTTGGTTGCTTTTATTATTGGGTGTGTTTGGTATGAGGGAAAAAATTTCCACAGAAATCATCTCTCCCACGCGAAATCACAGCTACAAAAATGGGTTTCGGAGCCCTAAGATCAATAATCCGACCCGTTTTTTCAAGAGCACTCTTATCGACCCGGCCCGTATCCGCATTCAACTCTCCGGCGACAACAATATCTCCGGGTATTAATAATCTTCATTTTTCAGTTATAATCAGTTTTTATTATTGACTTACAACATTTAAGTATTTTTGGGTGCTGTTGATATAGACGAATAAAAATTACGCTCTATGTCTACTGGGAGAATATATTTACGCCACATAACACATATTTTGAGTTTGTTACCCGGTTTAGCCCCATAGTTGTATATAAACTCTTTACACTCTTTACAGTTATTTGCAACCTAGGGTTTTGGACAAGGGTTTAAGGTTTTATCTCATTTTTAGATTTGGGCGTTTCAATCTGCTAATTATGGTATAGACGAATATCTTTTACAACATAGAGGGTGTGTTTGGTATGAGGGGAAATGGTTTCCAAGAAAATATTTTCTCGGGAAATAAGTGATTTTCTTTTGTTTGGTACTCAAGTTGAAAAATGTCATTTTAAGAGCAGTCGCATATATTCAAAGCAAAACACTATGAAGTTTTTTAATTCGGAGTGTAACTTCGTGGTGGGGGTAGGCATATAAGAGGTGGGGTAAGCAGTGGGGGGGTTGAGGTGGATATGGGTGGTGGTTGGGGTAGGCTGGTAGGGGGTGTGGATGGATGGTGCTAGTGTGGTTTTATGCCAAATTTTTAAGGAAAACATTTTTCATAGGAGCTTAGTCATTAAAATATAAGACTTTCCGATTTAGGGTTCCATGAATTCCACCATTCAGTTGTGCTTTTCACAGCTTAACTGATAGTCGATTACCAAAGTTGAAGAGCTAGCTTGAGACCTCCAGGTTAATCTTCATCGTCCTATTTTATAGTAGTTGATTTGCAACCTGGGGTTTAGTATTTTATGCCATTTTGAGATTTGGGCATTTCGTTATGCAAATATCTTTGACCGTTTCAATTTGTTTGTCTATTTTGACTTGGCACAGAGTTTAAGAATGTCTTTTGAATCTTGTGGTCTTAAAGTAATGTACCAAAATGTTGTTTAATCTTGTGGTTTAAGCATGTCATTTGGAAATTTGGAATTAAGGAGTTGCCAAAAAATGAAAGAGACATTCTTTTGCAACGGACTAAAAAGGAAAGTAAGACAAATAAAATTGAAACGTAGGGAGTACATAGAAAGTGTCGTCCATGGGAAATATTTTAGCTTTTGAAATCATTTACAGATACTCGTTTTCCAAAGTGAAGACCCAGTAGCAAACCTAAACGTAAAAGAGCTTGCTTGAGACCTAAGTTGCACGGACTCTTCAAAAATATCGTCGGGTGCGTGTCTGATACTCCAAAAGTAGTGCATTGTTAGAGAATCCGAAGCGGGTGCGGCAACGAAAGTGAAGAGTCCGCGCAACTTAGCTTGAGACCTCCAGGTTAATCTTCATTTTCCTATTTTATACTAGATTTGCAGCCTACGGTTTTGGACTAGGGTTTAAGGTTTTATGCTTATTTTCAGATTTGGGCATTTCGTTCTGCAAATTACTATGATGTTTTTGGTTGCTTTTGTTATTAGGTGTGTTTGGTATGAGGGAAAAAAATTTCCACGAAAAAGAAGTGAGTTTTCTACCCATTTTCTTGTGTTTGGTAGGCAAAGTTGGAAAATGTCATTTTAAGAGCATTTAGATATATTTAAAGCAAAACACTTTGAAGTTTTTAGAATTGGAGTGTAACTTCTGGTGGTGGTGGTAGACGTGAGGGAGGTGGGGTAAGTGGGGGTGGGTGTGGGTGTGGAGCGGGTTGGCGGGTGGTGGGTTGGGGTGGAGGTAGGCAGGTAGGGGTGTGTGGATGGATGGTGCTGGTGTGTCTTCATTCCATGGATGACACTGAACTCTTAACTGAGGTAAGGGTCTTTTTTAAGTCTTGACCTATCTAGTACCTTGTTCCTTCTCTACTCTGCCACTTCTCGTGTAAGAATGTGCGATGTTAGCTGGGAACCTCTGTTGGGCCTGCATTTTTTATCTGGTTTATAATTCAATACCTATATGTTTATAATTTAATAACATATTCTGCCACACTAGTCTCAATCTGGCCCTCCAGCCCCCACCCTCCCAAGAAGGAAGTGAAAATGAGGGACAAAAAGGAATGAGTAGAATTATTGAATGTATGTTCATTTTAAGAATTTTTTTTTCTCCATTGGAGACTACTTAGCATTCAACTCACATGTCATGATTTTCTGCATTGGGATGAAACCCTCATGAATTGGTTTTATCATTTGTATCCATTGAAATACGGGCTACTGCTGGATAACTAATCTCTTTCTTTTACAAGTCTGATGGATAACTCGCCATATATCGTGAAGATCCTACCTGGTTGATTTGCAACCTAGGGTTTAAGGTTTTATTCCATTTTCAGATTTGGGCATTTCGCTATGCAAATTACTATTTTTTTGTGGTGCTTTTGGTATAGACAAATATCTTTTACATAGAAAGTGTCTTCCACAGGATGTGCAAATTACTATGATGTTTTTGGTTGCTTTTGTTATTGGGTGTATTTGGTATGAGGGAAAAAAATTTCCACGGAAAAGAAGTGAGTTGTCTACCCATTTTCTTGTGTTTGGTAGGCAAAGTTGGAAAATGTCATTTTAAGAGCATTTAGATATATTTAAAGCAAAACACTTTGAAGTTTTTAGAATCGGAGTGTAACTTCTGGTGGTGGTGGTAGGCATGAGGGAGGTGGGGTAAGTGGGGGTGGGGGGTGGGTGTGGAGGTAGGCAGGTAGGGGTGTGTGGATGGATGGTGTCGGTGTGTCTTCATTCCACGGATGACATTGAACTCTTAACTGAGGGAAGGGTCTTTTTAAAGTCTTGACCTATCTAGTACCTAGTTCCTTCTCTTCTCTGCCATTTCTCGTGTAAGAATGTGCGCCGTTTAGCTGGGAACCTCTGTTGGGCCTGCATTTTTTATCTGGTTTATAATTCAATACCAATATATTTATAATTTAATAACATATTCTGCCACACTAGTCTCATATGTCTGTTCATTTTAAGAAACTGTTTTTCCCCCATTGGAGACTACTTAGCATTCTCTTTGTTATTAATTATACAAACAAGTGTCCCTGGGTTAATGTGTTCAAATAGGTCGAGAGGTGTAATTATCTTATTCGTTATTATATTCAACTCACATGTCATGATTTTCTGCATTTTGATGAAACCCTCATGAATGGTTTTATCATTTGTATCCATTGAAATACGGGCTACTGCTGGATAACTAATCTCTTTCTTTTACAAGTCTGATGGATAACTCATCATATATCGTGAAGATCCTACCTGGTTGATTTGCAACCTAGGGTTTAAGGTTTTATTCCATTTTCAGATTTGGGCATTTCGCTATGCAAATTACGATTTTTTTGGGGTGCTTTTGGTATAGACAAATATCTTTTACATAGAAAGTGTCTTCCATAGGAAATATTTTAGCTGGAGAAATCATTTACTCCCTCCGTCCCAACCATAAGTTGCAACTTTTTTGTTTTTTTGCTTTTTATGACAATGATAACATATAAGTTGCAACTTTTCTCATGTCAATTTGATGGAAAATATATCTTAAAATGTAGGTCAAAGTTTGCATAGTTTGACTTTCAAGAAGCGAAATATGACAACTAATTTGGGACAAGAGTATTTGATCATTTTCTTGGGTTTAGTTGGGATTGTAATGGTACGAGGTGGGGGATTGGAACATGAGGATGTCGTTTTGATGATTTTCTTGAGTGTTCACATTCACAAGTCACACAAATGTCGAAGTGTTGGGATTGTAAAGAAGCTGACTTTGTCATGAAGTGATGTAAGTCACTTCCCTTCTTTTGGTGGAAAACATTTTCCTTGGAGATTTTTTTTCCTCCAACTATTCAAACTAACCACACACTAGAAAAGGAAAACATTCCCTAAAAATATTTTCGGCTATGATTTTTATTGACTTTTGGATTTGATAGAATGAAAAGAAGTTAGAAGTTTTTTCTTTTCTTTTTGGAATTTAGGTCCGTATGCATGGGTAAAATATACCACCCGGTGAACCTATAAGTCCAAACAATCCCAATGAAGGAAGTGTCAAGCGGAGGAATGAGAAGAAGAGAATCAGGCAGAGAAAGGCATTTATATTGGTATGTCGTTACAGCTTTTTATTCCCTTTATCTTAAAGATATACCTCTGCGGCTACTATGATTATTGTCACCATTGTATTGCCTTTTTCAAAAAGACTTGCTTTCAAATGTGAATCCAGCATATTTTTCGCAACACGTACTTTAATTTGCTTGCCATCTCCGGAGGGCATTTTAATTATGCTAGGTAGTCCCCTTATTTCTGTGGCTTTTATGAAAATGTCCTGACCAGTTTTATTTTGTGGGATAAAGAAATAATTTCTTCTGTGATGAACATCAATGATGGACCTGCTTCCTCCAGTTGGTGAAACTGCATCCTGTCAAATAAAATTTTAAAAAATAGGGATACTTTACTAACAGTAGGAGGAGGATTATACTAGATATCTAATACAATATCTCATGAAGCACAGTAATTGGATTTTTAGTTTGAATAGTTTCTTGAATTATTCAAACAATGTGTTAAGATATTCAGTGGCTTGGAATCAAAACATGGTAATATCTCATGTATACGCACAAGTAACAGCAGGTAGATGGAGAGAACTTTTTATTGTAAGTAATGATCCTTTTTTTTTTGGTCGAAGTAACAATTTTATTTCAACCATTGAACAAGTGTATGTACAGACAGACTTATGGGACTCTAGAATCAGTACCCTCAAGTATAAACCAAATTCAACAAATTCCTATAAGGCAACCCATTGCTTAAAAAAACTATCAGCAGTCTAGCCATGGCCCTTTGTAGGAAGATCCATGGCTATACCTCATCATGTAGCAGCATAGGAGCCTTTTAACATGGAAAACTATTGAGAGCTTCTAGTATGGTATTCCCGTGAACCATTCTTTGCCCCTTGATAAACACTTGCAGAATAATGTCTCTAACAATCAACGTAGCATCTCGACACCGTTGTTGAAGCCTTCTGCCATTTCTCTCCATCCATATCTGGTAGACTGCTGCAGCAAATATAAAGGCTAGTATATCTCCTTTTGCTCTATTATGTCACACCTGTGAGTTCACCCAATGCACCTCTTGCGCGCAGCCTTCCACCTGCCAGCGTGTACCTCTCCATCTTACCAATTGTTGCCAAATGCCTTTGGAATAAGTGCACCCAAAATATAGATCGTCGTGTGTTTCCATGGTAGTGGTGCCACAGAGAACACAATCAACTGGCACTTGAATTCCCCAGCTGCTCAATCTGTCGACAGTAGACAACCTTTTGTGCAATGCTAGCCATAGCACAAATTGGTGCCTAGGCAGCATGCCCTTTGCCAAATACAACTTCTTCCATTCAGTTCTAGGATACCTTGGCAACAGATCTTTGTACGCTTCCTTTATGCTGAATTTGCCCTGCATAGTGTAGCTGTCAATAGCAAGGTTAGGATTTGCATCAGCATCAAGCCAATTCCTAGCATCAAACACTTTCCCTATGAGCCAACTAGCCTGTTTTGTTGTGTCCACTAATGACCATTCAGCATTATTTCTATAATGCATATGAACCCACAAAACCCATAGCTTCTCTTTCTTTTTTACTACTGCCAACAGGAGTTTATATATTGCTGCTTTGTTCCATAGAAAAAAGTTTGATAATGTTCAGTCGCCCTGTTGCTCTGGGTTGGCACATAGTATCCCAACTGATAGGAGGTCTTCTTGTATATTCATTTGAGCCAGTCCAGAGGAAATTCCTGCATATACTCGTGACCAGAGTGAGTATCTTTTTTGGTAGTAGGAACACCTGGGCCCAATATGTTTGCATATCAAACAAGCCACTTTTGATTAATTGGACTCTTCCTCCATATGACAAAAATTTCGTGCTTCAACATTTGATTCTTGCAACAATCCTCTCAAATAGAGGCATACACTGACTGATTGTTAGCTTCTTAGAAAAGAGTGGCACTCCCAGGTATTTGAAAGGTAACTCTCCAGGCGCGAAGTGCATCTCAGCCAAAATTTGTTCTCGAAGTTCCAATGATATCCCAGCAACATTAAGTGAACTTTTTTTCTAGATTTGCCTTTAGCCCTAAAACACTAGAGAAGTGCTCAAACCTCTCTAGGATAAGTCTGATGGATACCAAGTCAGCCTGGCAGCATAGGATAAGATCGTCTGCAAAACATATATGTAGCAAGTTCATCTTAGCACACCTGGGATGATGTTTGAAGTCAGGGTTGAATCTAAGTTGATTAAGAGATCTGTTTAAGTACTCCATGGCCAGTACAAACGTGAGTGTTTCATAATGAAGAAATTGATACCAAGCTAGAATATGAATTAAAGTAAGAAGATTTGCCTGGTAGGATTCCTTAACATGCTGAGATTATTCCAGCTGGCATAAGCTTGAAATATTGTATTGGCATGAGATACCCTTATAAAAAAAAAATTGTATTGGCATTAGTCACAGATCTATTTAAGTTCAAATACCAGGAGCATTGACATCGTACTGGTACCTGAATATTAAAAAAATCACTCTATGTAATAAATCATGAAACTGAAGCGCCCTTATACGTGCTAAACATTTTGCAAAAAGGAGGATGATAGGCTAAGTCGAAACCAAATTCCCCCAGCAACTACATCTCTACAATAAGAACTATAGTGAATGTTGAAACCGAAATATGAGTAAACATCTCACAAAAGCAAAGTTTGACCAGCTTTCAAAAAAATCAGAATAGGAATGACTTGACAAATGGTTCTATGCTTCCAATGTAGACACAATTCTATTATAATGGCAAGATTGAAACAAGTTGCATTTCCAGTCCACAGTTATGATCCAAGCTTAGGACTAGCTGAATCAGCAAAACAAGTTGCTAAGTGCTAACCATTAGCTGAATCAGCAATACAAGCCTTGGATCTCTCTGCTAAAACTGAGGACTTATAGAGACTCTTAAGTATCCTATTAGTGATTGTGTTTTTGTAGCTCCTAGCATATAAATTAGTTTGAAAGAAATAACCAACTACAATTAGTGATTGCGTTTTTGTAGCTCCAAGCATATAAGAATGTTTGCTTATTTCCTGCAACTAATACATAATCCATTGATACTTTTAGGTATGAGCATAGAATTGTGACCTTGTGGGGTGAGCTAGCTGAAAAAGATGGGGAAATACTACAAAAACTGATAGATACAAAACCTGTCGTAGCATTTTGTGACGTGAAAGGGTTGACCTATCAAGGTAATATATCGAAAAGTTTTTTTTACATTCACAATTAGTTCTTTATGAATTACATCTATGCCAAACTTTATTTGTTTGTTGTGAGGATATCTACACTCATATTAGCGGTGTGTTGATCAACCCGACATTTCAAAAAGCAAACGAGCTGCAAAATTGGTAGTATATGATATTATTTGTTCACCCAAAATGTTACTACTTACAGTTTAGTTATAAAATACTTGATAATCCAATAAATTTCGTACTTCATTACAGGCATGATTGTTTGAAAGCGCAATTGCTGAAGAGATGCATGAAGTTGGAACTATTGCTGCAATTGAAATTGAGGAAAACGCAATAGAGGTGCAGAAAAACCACACGAAGAAAACAAGGGACTGTGGAGAAAAAAGACCCTCATTCAATAATTTATAAGAAAATCAAAATAGAAAAGTATTAGCGATTTGTTGTTGTTTTGTCATTCCAGTAGACATTCATTATCTTTTTTTGAGTAGATTTCCCGTAGTCTTTATTTAATTCTCTTATGATATTGTAGTACTATACTTTCGTTAGTCTATAATACGCTACTCCCTCTGCCCCATATATAATATGTTACTCCCTCTGTCCCATAATGAGTGTCACCTAGTCAAAATCATGCATATTAAGAAACCAATAATGCAATATAAAATTTACTAAACTACCCTTATATACCAAGTTACTATGTGGTCTTTTGTCTTTAATAAATAAACTTGTCACTTTTTGTCTAAGGGTAGAGTTGGAAAAACTAATCAATTTACGTTTTGATTTTTTAAAGTGACACTTATTATGGAATAAATTATTTTGGCTAAAGTGACACTTATTATGGGATAGAGGGAGTAGTATTTAAGCTTCTTTTAGAATTATATATTTAGTAATTTGGTCAATTTAGGATATCTATTTTACACATATAGTGGCAGCAATGCATGCTTTTTCTTCAAGTGTCATTGAAGTTGATCTATGTTTTCTACAATGCTCATGTAATTAAGGCGAAAATGGACCACTATGTCGGCTTTGCGGAACATTAGAGAAAGCGAGGTAAGTGTTTTTTTTTTGTTTCTTTACCGTTGGCTATTGCATCTCAAAAAAAGTGGTCCATCTCTCAATGTATATATTTGTGTTTTGAATCGAAGAACGACATGTGTGGCTTAGTATTTTTTTTATTTGTGTCTTCTATAGGAGTGGTTGGACCCTTTGAATGGGGTATTTCAAGGAACTAGTGCTTTGAATAATGGTGTAGATGCTACTGAAAAAAAAGTGAGGATGAAGGGAATGGAGTAGTTAATGTGGAGGGTCAGGTCGAGAATCAAGATTTCAATGATCCCGACTATAACGTGGAGGCAGATGATGATGATTATCATGACATTGTTACTGAAAATTCATGTAAGAAGGCAAAAGGAAGACCAAAAAATAAAACTAATGGTGGGAACAGTAGAGCTGGGCCATCCACTGGTGACCCTTACATTCCAGAAGTGACTTGAGTGAAGATTGCAAAAAAGACAACATTTACATAATGTAGTTAAGAAAATCCTCATGAACTTCGCCTCAGAGGAGGAAAAAGAAGACACGAATGATGGGTCAATTTTTCTCAGAGAGAGTGAACTTCTAATTTAATTAAAAGAGAATAGGTGTTAGTAAGGGTTAATTTAGGTTTGGGTTTGAGTCGGGCTTTTTTGCCATGTGGACTGAGAAAAAAAATTCATGTGGATTAAATTAAAATTATGGGTTTTTGTTTGCAAATTATAAACTTATAGGTCAAGTTTAGCATTTAAAGAATTTTGAAATCATAATTTGAAATCCTACTTTTTGGATAATTTCGAATTTCAAGATAAAATTTTGTGCAGATTTCATAAACTAATACTCTTGTTAAATTAAAACTTGAAATTTAGGTCCCAAAACCTACGGCTAAATGCCTACATGATAAATTTTCAATTTCAACATTGTGGTCATAAAAGTTTTCAGTATTAATGCTAACGTGGAATATATCGACATCCGATTAAACTTGTCAGTAAATTTTATTTAGATATTCGAATTACAATATGTTCTGATTGAGCACTTAAAAATGTTCCTTTGGGATATGTTCGACTTACATATTAGAAAAGTTTATGCATGTGTCCTCAAGCGCCCATTACGTAGATAAGTTGATCACTTAATATGCTAACTCCTTTGATTATACGCATTAATCTCAATAAATCATAAAACCCCATGCATGTTCCAATTGATGTTGATGTCATGATGTGTATAATTAAAGATTTTAGCATTCTAGTATCGGCATATATTTCTCGATCAAAAGAACAATAGTGCCCTTGAATTTTGAAAGATCAAGTGGAAGGTACTTTGTGACTCGAAGGGTGACTTGTGTAGTCTAGTACCATAAATACTGAACGAGTTTACTTCTTTGGCATTTTGCATATGATAATTTGGGAGAGAGATTTCAAAGTTGCTATTTTGCAAATGCTTCCAAATTTGTGTCTTCATCTTTTCTCATTCTTCTAGCCCCTTTATATAGTAGGAACTAGATGAGTGTTGCCTGTGCGCAAGTGTGTCATTAAATATATTGGTTCTACATGATAAAACAGCACGAACCATATAATTTCATATATAATAAAATGATACAACAACACGTCTAAATAACAAAGGAATATCTGTGTACCCCTCCATTATGTAAAAAGTTAAAGTGAACAACCAAGTCATTGGATTGTCGGTATTTGGTCAAAAAAGGTGAATGAGCAATATAATTCTGGAGTCTAGCTTTAACAAAGTGGAAATTTCCCTTCAAGGAAATGTGTACTTATAAAAGAAACAAAGCACCCAAAGCCTTACATTATGTTATGCCCGCTTTAACCTGCATAATAGAAAATACTTGATGCATCCAATCTCCACACCAACACTCAAGACAAATTCGCAAGAGTTGGGATTCGTTGCTAGCCTTACTCGCTGCCCATGTTGATATCTCTACTCCAGCTCTGTAAAGAAAAATGCTATTTATCAACCGAAAAACTCTGCGGAACAGAAAAATATATAGAAATGGTCTCAAATGGCAATGCAATCCCCTTTTGTTCAAACTGTGCATGACGATACACCACGTGACTCTAAAACGTCTACCAATTTCAAATAGCTGGTTTGGCCCTCTATTTTTTTTTTCTCATTCTCAAAGTAACTAATTTAAATACACCTCACAAGAACAAATCGACAACGGAACGAAGGACTTCTATCCTTCACAACAACATGCCTCTAATGCTTTAAAGCGAGTTCCATAACAGAGTAAGTGCAAAACAGAATAGCATGTTGAAAATTGTAATGAGTTTCAGTAAATGAGTGGTAAATGCAAATGTGCCTAATGCAGTTGCACCTAAATTCATAAGAAAGGAAATAGATCACTAACGAACCAATAGGACAAAAAAATAATGGCAAAAGATGACTTCAAGAAGTAAGAGCTTTACAAAGGTCAAGCTTAACAACCAAAAGAAATGGATAGAGAATGTCATACATAACACGTCAAAATTGAAAATAGTTGGCACAAACCACAAAGAATTGTCCCTAGAACACACAGTTGTGCCACAACAGGAGCAAATAAAATACGGTTAGGAGAGAAATCAAAGCATGAAGTACAAAAAACACTTACCCTTGAAGGAGATGAGTGTTCTGGGGCTAAATGATGCAGAATCCATTTCATATGCACATAACAGTACTTGAAAATGTATGCTATAACGGAAAAGAATATCCTAGTAATAGAACAGCTGTTAAGAAGACCGTCTCATCCTTGACAATGTTGCCAACCTTCTGATAGTAGGTAATGAAGGGCAGGGGGTTGATTGCTTGGTACTCCCCAACATTGCATAGGTGCTCATTCTACGATATGGGACAGAAATCATAACTTAAATACATCTATTTTTGACTTCTCTTATAAGAAGTTATTAGAAAAGGAGAAGAACATGCAT
Organism: Lycium barbarum; assembly: GCF_019175385.1. Classification (NCBI taxonomy): domain Eukaryota; kingdom Viridiplantae; phylum Streptophyta; class Magnoliopsida; order Solanales; family Solanaceae; genus Lycium; species Lycium barbarum. The sequence continues at coordinate 1,985,114 of NC_083344.1, forward strand.
AATATTGAGCTCAAGGGCAATAAAACTACCTAATAGTTACAAATGCCGCAGTGAAGAATCTCCGATCAAGAACTCTTTAAGTCTTCGGTAATACTCTAGTATATATGCTTCATAATCTTCCGCCTCTTACAGTTTCTTTGCCAAGTTTTTAACTGGCTGCTCAGTTAATCCTGAAATTGAAAGGAAAAAAATCTAAATTAGAGGTAAAGGAAAGAAAGAAAAGAGCTAAGGGGGATAGAGCAACTGAGAGTGAGGCAGCTTTCAAGAGGGTTAAATTAGAATATCATAGGCTAAAACATTGTAGAGGATGGATAAAACCCAAAGTGAAAAAACAAACATACATGAAAACAATTGGAGATGTTATTGGGAATCATCGATACATCACAGTAGGTAGGTATCTTCTTTTTTTTCCTTTTTATTATTTATGCTCTTTAAGAACACATTCGAAACTTCACTCCTTTTGGAGACATTCTAGGAAGTACTACTGTTCTAAGTTTTTTTAACCTCTTGGAAACTAAAACCTTGGAGAAAGAATGCCAGCAGAGCAAGATATGTGGCTCCATGAGTTATCGAATGGATCTACTTCTCTCATTTCAATTTAGTGTCTTCATGCACAGAAAAAGTCTTGCAAGTCAAACATCTTAACATAACTCAATGCTCTTCATTACTGTCCAACTCGGCTAATTAAAAACCTCCCAACCATATTTTATTGATCAAGTCCTTTATATGAAATTAAGAAATTAAGGAATAAAGATCTCAACGATTCTCAAATATAGTGAGTAAATTCTCACTTCTTCAGAGGATAAAGCTCTGTAATACATTACTGATAACCATTTTGGTGTCATTTAAAATTTTAAACCTACTACGCCACAACAGCATAAAAAAATTAAGATTAAGAATTGAATCTGGTCACTTGAATATGATGCTAGCAAAACAGAATATGCAGCCAACCATAAACAATTTAGCAACCTAAAATTGATTACTTTAACACAATATGAACAGACTTAGATTTTGCAGGTAAATGACTTCTATTGGAAGTGGAAATAACGCTAGCTTTTTCCATTTTATTAAGAACGCAATCTCATTGGAATCTGGTTGGAGTCAAACAGATACACTTTACTGAAACCGAATGTGCCACAGAACCTTTGTCATTGTACTTATCTTCAATATCCTTCTATTGGACATTAAAATTTCAAGTATTAATACTTTACCTATCATTTTCTAGAAACCCTGCCAAGTTCCAAAAATTCTCGTTGCACTTAAACTACCGTATAACTACATGGAGACACACGCAGCTGAGCAAGCTCCACCGTCCAAGCCCATTTTATCTCCATGGTCTGCTACCCAAGCACGGTTACATCCAAGTATATATTAGAAAGCTTGCCTATGCTTATCTTGATACTTTTAACTATTCAGCAAGAGTTGAATGTGCAAAATTCAATATTCGTTCTCAGAAGACAGAATAAGGCAATAAACAGTGAATGCATCAAAAGTATTTATAAAAACACAAATCAGAAATTGAAGCGGTGATGAACTAACCAACGCGAAGAAGATGGGGTGGATTATGATGATGACTGTTAGTTACAAAATTAATGAGGTGGCTATTAAATTGATGCAGTAAAGACACGTGGATTTGTATAGATACATTGAATTAGAATTTCAGGAAGCAACCACGTCGATCCCATACCCACTAATAACAGATCCTGTAAAAATGAAAAAGCGCCATCTACTTTTCAAAAGAGTATTATTAACTCACTTCTAAAGCATCACTGTCCATATTTGTTGTTATAACTCCATATGAATCTGCCCTGCAATCTGTTGCCATCAAGATATAGCCTTTGGAGATCATCACCCATTGCTTCCCCATACTAGTACTACTTCACCAAATATATGTTTTGTTGTGTTGTCCCCACTATCTGGGCAATCTAAGCCTGGACAACCTGCTAGAATGCTTTTTAATGTAGATTCTATTCTGCCTCATGTAAGTAAAGAATCAAATGATTCCCGACAACCGTGTCTTATACTGTATATGCAAAGATGCATCTCTCAGCAATCTATCAAGACTATCTCTGTTGACACTGAGTAGGTGTCTTATTCAAAAATGTTTCCCAGAAAATTACTAAGATAAAAAGCCAAAGAATCTAATACCTCAAGCGTAGATGAACCAACGATAGTGTCTACAACACACATCTCAATTAATCTCATTATATATAAATACAAAGTTAGATGAAAAACTCAATAAGAAAAAAATGCCTCTAAAAGAGTGTGTGGCAATTTTTCCTTTGTACAAAAAGAAGACTGATTTTAATCAATGTATCAATTCTAATATGCATAAACTGCCCAAAGAAACAGAGGTATTAAAAGTTCCTTACCAAAATTCTTGTGCCAAACTTTGAGCCTAAAAAAATGCATCTTAAGTTTTGTCACACGCCTGAGCGCTTATGCACGCGGTCAGAGACTCTACCTCTAGTTTGAAAATGTATCCTCGTAATTTATCTGTCAATCCATACTTTTCACTCTAAACTGCATCATGCAGGTCTGCACTGGAAGAAGCAACAGCTGATCAGAGATGTAGATGCTTCAAAATCTTATTATAGAATTTATACAATTGGTTAATCTAAATAAGCATTAGACCATGGAAAGATATAGTCTATATGTAAAAATGAAAATTTACCCTGGTTTGTGTTTTGTCTTCTACCATTACCATTTAATTTTGTGTTTTGTCTTCTACCATTACCATTAATTAAATCGAAAAGCTAAAAGAATAAAGGATAATGTCAAGTTAAGAATATGAAGTTCCCGCTTAACTCTTATTTGATTTAGCCCAATTTGTTGTACTATTTCTCTAGAAAAACCCATCCACCCCCACTGCACTATGTAAAAGTGACAATGTGCATAGAAACAAACCTAGAGATAAGAAACTTATTTTTTCCACCAGAGATAAGAAACTCAATTCAGAAAAAGAAATTATTAATCATCAACAACAAACCTCTATACGACTTCTCTAATATATCGGTATCTTCTCATACTTACCAGTTTTTTTTTTTTTTAAATAATCAGTATCTTCTCATCCAGAACATAACTCAAGGTAAAGAAAAGCACAAAAAGAGTAATCAAACAGAGTCCACCTCTAAGAATTTTTACCTCCATTATGTAATATTTCAGGAACAGATTGAAATGGATCAAAAGCAGAACCTTCAAGGATTTGAGAGTATTTTGTGGTAACTCCTCCTCCGTTTGTGTCGTTATGAAATTGCGATAATGTCACGACCCAGCTAGGGACCGTGACAGGTACCCGGGGCTAGCCACCGAGCACCACTCGCTCTAATACTCATCTTACTCATTTAATGCTCTTTTACCAATTTTATACACGAATTGTAGGAAAATCATATTTTATATAGAAACCTAAATACTTATATACATTTGCCTCCCGGCCATCAAAATAATATATACATAATAATAACATCTTGTGAGACCATCTGACCCACACTGCGTATCTACGAGCCTCTACTGACATACTAAACATATAGACGGAACAAGACTCCGTCGTGCCCAAAATATGCATATATACCAAAAGACGAATCATAAGCACCTCCGGACAATGGAGTGCTCTCAATCAGCTGACAGCTACTAAGGGTCTGCACCAAGCTCACCTCCCTGTCTACCTGTGGGCATGAACACAGCGTCCAAAGAAAACGGACGTCAGTACGAACATTGTACTGAGTATGAGAGGCATAAACAAGGAAGAAAGACAGTGATAATATAATGTGAACATCAATATGAAACATCTGGATCTGAATGACAATCATAAAAGAAGTAATGCATGATGTCTTACTCATACTCATCATAATCTCATATATGCATAATATGCAAGCTGCCCGTCCATATCGGAACGGTGTGATAATCAATAACATTAGCCCGCGTCCAGGCCTCCCGCATCCGGGGTACCGTCTCATGTCCCCCACTAGTGGTGTCTGCCCATGCCAAAAGGTCATGGTGTATCCGTATAGCTGCCCGCCTTGGCGGTGACTGCCCGGCCAACTAGGCGCGGTGTAATATGATCATGACATGCTCATCAAAAATACTTGTAATAATATGCTTATCATAATATGCTTATCATAGTACAGGCATAAGACTCAAGATCAACTATACTCTATCGGGATGGCGTAAGGTCGTGATCCCCCGATTTCATTATGGAGCAATTATTGACATTCTGCCTCACCTTAAAGGAATTAGTACATAAGGTGAGTGTAAGCAATAAATAGCATCATTATCAATAAGGCATCATCATATCATATCTCTTATCTTATATAGACATTTATGGACTTAGGCTTCTAGCTTTCCGGAAAATAGGAACTCATGAAAAGGAAAAGAACTCATGCTATAGGATTCATGCCATTAGAAAGAAGGACTAGCCTCACACACCTTTGTCGTTTAGCTATGTTATCGTTCACTTGCCCTCCCCCAATGTCACGTCGTTACCTTCACGGGAGAATTTGTATTAACATTAGTTAATCGATAATAAGAACGCGTCGTAAATTCTAGAGAAAATTGGGCAGCATTTCCCCTTTAAACTTAACAATCCTCGAAATTCCCACTTAGCCAAACATCAATAAAAATACCAACAACAACAATACCAACAATTTCATATCAAACTAGAATTAAATCCATTCTTAAATTACTCCCAAAACAGCCCAATATACATTCGGATGCCAATGCTAGTATATACTTCTTTATTTCCGTATATCCATAATATAATAACGACAACCACTACAGCCAATCCACGATATTCCTGTACACCAAACAATTCAACCACCAAACAGTCCACATGATAACAATAACAATTTATCCAATTTCCCGCAATCAATTTAGTAATTCCCGTATCACAATTTAACTATGAATGGGTTGAATTTAAATATACTGAGGAGAGGAGGATTCTTACCTTGTATGCCAAGAAATACTATTCTTCCATTTTGGCTTTACTTCAAACAAATCTCTGATTTGCTATTGCCCGGAGGAAACAAACGTGGTATAACCTTTACGTTATTCTTGAGGAAAATTATACTTTTCTTTCTCCAAAAACAGAAACACACATCGCTGCCATAATATGAGATTTTCGTTGCTACTTATTGTGAAAAAAAAAACAAGCTGCATACCACTTCTCTACGTGACTATGTAATATAAAATGAAAGTTTCTATATTAGAAGTGAGAAAAAAGAAATCATATCTCAAGTGTGTATATCCTTTCCTTTATTCTCTTGGAACATAAGGGCCCATCACTTAACATTTGCCTCCTTATGATACGACCCCCTACATAAAGATATTCATGACTTTATCTGAAAGCATTAGTCACTAATTTCTTCTGTAAATTATGGGAACCACCCCTTATCCCACACTTCCAAAAACGTGTCACTTCACATTTGCATGCACTTAAATAATATATGTAGGATGATAGTCATATATTGTTTTCTTACATGCAGCCACGTAGAAGCTCATCAACCTAAGCACTTATCTACCTAACCACTTTAATTAATTACTTTGTTAAAATACCCTTTAGTCGTATAAAATTAGAACAAGTCATGTTAGCAACATTGCACAAATATTGTACACGTTTTTCTTTTGATCTGAATGAAATGAAAGCTCAACTCTTTTCATCATTTCTTCACCGTGGGGCCCAACTACCTTTTCCATGTGTTATTACCTTGGAAACTCATCAGAATGCTTCCACTTATATGTCAATGAGTCATATTTTCTTTTTCTTGGCATGGCCCCACGTGGCCACACTAGGATAGTGTTTATCCCTTTTTTTTTTGGTCTGGTAGATTTATTTAATTGGTACCCACTCACAATCCAACACTTGGTAATTTACCTGCATAATTAATCTCTTGATCTCAATTCATTTAAATAGTGCTTATATATTTATTATACCTGTGTGCATAGCACTTGTTCAGAACCTCACTTGCCACACATAAAATATTATTCCCAGTCATCGTCGTCGCACTTTTCCTTCTTAAATCATCTCGGGACTCCATTTCTCGTATACACCGAATTCTTTTATTTTCATGTTTGACTATGACCAAAAATTACAGTCGGTACAATTTGCTCATGCTGGACGATTCGATTTCCTAGTCCAAAAATACAGGATATTATAGCTTGGACTGTATTTCATTTAAATAAATTTCGAACCTCGACGAAACTTATTTTCTTACCTTTGTTTAACTTCTAATATTTATAACACATTTGTCCCATCAATACCGCCTATAAGGTTGAGGGATATCCTCGCTTCCGTTACTAATGTCATTTAACTCGCACGCTTTCCAATGCACGAAAATACGGGATGTAACATTCTTCCCCCCTTTAGAACATTCGTCCTCGAATGTTAAACTAAACCTGTATAAGTATACTGGATATGGTGATCTTATGAAGAATCAGTTACTCTTCTATCATGTCGTGTCTCTCCTTGCTTAACTTAATACCATTCTCCACTATATTTCTCATTTAGCCAATTACACAATTAATTAATTTTTCTTTTTAAGGGGACTTTGCCTAACTTAATTTTAGAAAAAGGAAAATACATATTTTTCCATACTAGGTCATCGTTTGCTGGTCATAGGAAGATTTACACATACATTCTTAAGAGGTAAGTATATTCATCAATGGTATGACAATAGTTATAGAATATTAGTGGACCGTGGGGTCTCCCCCCCCTTTTGCCATTACTCTAAAGAAATAATGTCTGGTCCTACATGTGTCACCATTAGCTATACTTAATAGTAAATAGTCTCTTGGTCCTATTTTACCAGTGGCACGTGGATTACATATTCCTTAATAAAACTTATCTATTAATCGATATAGTTACTTCCACTAGACGCCCCCCTTAATCAATTATGCATAAAATTTATTCTTTGATCAAATCCTATCAATACTGTTGACATGACTTTTCAAGATTTATTGCTATTATTATTATTATTCTTTTTTTAAGAAAATTTTGATAGAGTTTCCTCTGTATTTCTTACTATCCCAAAACCTGCACGCAGAAAATACCAACAATGCCTCACAGGGCCAACATATATATAGCATATCATAGCCACACAGGGCTCCCGATATCAACAACTGTATGGAAATGATGAACTTACCTCGTATGTCCAATTCAAACTGTACCTGTTATACTCTTCTGTTCACTTTCCCTTTTTAATCTCTAGCGACATTTCAATCATACCTGCAACATTCGCACTATATCTAACATATACCCTGCTTACTTATCTTTTTACTAATTTCTTCAGCTTCTTCTGTTCACACTTTGTAACTGAGCTTATCATCAATATATATACATTCAATCCATTTTCTTACTATATTCACAATTACTAACCGTGCTGATGACCAGTCGCCATTCCGTATATACAATTTCTGATAACGTAACCTCAATGAAATATTAATCTATGTAATTTCCAGTAGCATTATTTGTCTTCTCGTGTCGACACCACTCTCTTGCTGAAATCAAAGATCAGTATATAAGGGATACCATTTCCTATCTTTTGGCTCTATCGCACGATCTCTTAAGATGAAAGATGGTCATTTTCCCTAAATGCCCGGTAGCCTCCTGTTTATTGGCGTGGCGCGCTACACACCATAAACAAGACTCTACTAGACACGGCTCGTAGACACTTCCTAGGACGAACTGCTCTGATACCACTTTTGTCACGACCCAGCCAAGGACCGTGACAGGTACCCGGGGCTAGCCACTAAGCACCACTCGCTCTAATACTCATCTTACTCATTTAATGCTCTTTTACCAATTTTATACACGAATTGTAGGAAAATCATATTTTATATAGAAACCTAAATACTTATATACATTTACCTCTCGGCCATCAAAATAATATATACATAATAATAACATCTTGTGAGACCATCTGACCCACACTGCGTATCTACGAGCCTCTACTGACATACTAAATATATAGACGGAACAAGACTCCGTCGTGCCCAAAATATGCATATATACCAAAAGACGAATCATAAGCACCTCCGGACAATGGAGTGCTCTCAATCAGCTGACAGCTACTAAGGGTCTGCACCAAGCTCACCTCCCTGTCTACCTGTGGTCATGAACACAGCGTCCAAAGAAAACGGACGTCAGTACGAACATTGTACTGAGTATGAGAGGCAAAAACAATGAAGAAAGACAGTGATAATATAATGTGAACATCAATATGAAACATCTGGATCTGAATGACAATCATAAAAGAAGTAATGCATGATGTCTTACTCATACTCATCATAATCTCATATATGCATAATATGCAAGCTGCCCGTCCATATCGGAACGGTGTGATAATCAATAACATTAGCCCGCGTCCAGGCCTCCCGCGTCCGGAGTACCATCTCATGTCGCCCACTAGTGGTGTCTGCCCATGCCAAAAGGTCATGGTGTATCCGTATAGATGCCCGCCTTGGCGGTGACTGCCCGGCCAACTAGGCGCGGTGTAATATGATCATGACATGCTCATCAAAAATAATTGTAATAATATGCTTATCATAGTACATACATAAGACTCCAGATCAACTATACTCTATCGGGGTGGCGTAAGGTCGTGATCCCCCGATTTCATTATGGAGCAATTATTGACATTCTGCCTCACCTTGAAGGAATTGATACATAAGGTAAGTGTAAGCAATAAATAGCATCATTATCAATATGGCATCATCATATCATATCTCTTATCTTATATAGACATTTATGGACTTAGGTGTCACGACCCAACCCCGTGGGCCGCGACCAGTGCCCTAGCTGGGCACCTATACGTACCCGATACCCAAAATTAGCATATTATCTTATCAGAATAATAATATAATAATAACATTAGTGGATGCTACAGAATTTAACAGAGGAGCAGACTTGGTACACAGAAGCCGATAAGGCTATCATACAACAAAGCATCCCAAACATATGTACAGAACCCACACAGATGTATATCCACAGACCTCTACAGAACATATCATAATCATAAGACAGGACAGGGCCCCGTCATACCCAGAACAATGTACATATCCAGATAGCAGTGACAGACTGTACCAAAAGATGGGTTCTGAAGAAGAGAGCGCCCCAAAATAGCAGAAGTGGGATCCTAAACAGATGGATCAACGAACCTGTCGTCTGTACCTGCGCGGCATGAAAACGCAGCCCCCGAAGAAAGGGGGTCAGTACGAAATATGTACTGAATATGTAAAGCGGAATCATAGAAGTCAAATCATAATGATTACAGAAAATGAGTACCAAATCCAGAGTGTCAAATGCATATTTCCAAAATCAGACAGAATGTGTACAGAAACATATGTCATATCATATCATATCCGGTCCCTGCCACGGGACTCGGCAGACAGAACGTGGTCACCCTCCCGACAATGGTGCCACAATACAGAGGAGTCAGAAAGAGGGGCGTGGCCCCGTATCATAATATGTCATATCAAAATGGCCATAACATAACAGATCAGATCAGAATAGGCGGACATGGCACATCATACTCCACAGACCCATGTACGCGTATACCTGCCCCCTCACCTCGGGGCGCGGCGAACAATGCAGAGAATCACGCTTGACAACATATCCTGGCCCGGGCTCAGTGTGGGAAACATTGGGACATCCACGAATGGAGTAGTGAGAGACTAATGCAATTTAAAAATTATCATAAGTGTTTTCAAAGACTCGATGAAGCGTAGCAAGGACAAACAAATCAAATGGAGTCGGACGGAATCAGAATTAATACAATTCGGATATCATAATAATTTACAGAAATATAACTTTACTAAAGTCATTCCGAGTGTCAAAATAATTTATAAAATTTAATAGAATATTTAAAATAATATTCGTTAAGCGATTAGTAGGGTAATTAAAACATTTCTTTCAAAAATCGCTTAAAAAGGAAGCTTTAGCATATTAGGGGCAAAACCGTAAATAGTGGGCCCGCCTCGGGACAAATAAGGCGGCGGGCTCAAATTGTGCCATCTAAGCATATAGTGTCACCTAAAAAGGTTATACAGACATTCTATGACTTTCTGAATAATTTAGAGCAAAATTGCATAATTTCAGAAAAAGCGTATCGAAATGGTTCAATTCTACTGAAGGAAAAACTGAAATTTTGTCTTGCGGATTCCGAGGGCCAAGAGGTCCTTCGAGGCCCGGATCCGACCCTAACACACTAAGGGCATACCAAGGGAAGAATTGGGTTTGCTTTACATACCTTTCACGCTCCTTAAGCCTTTCCAATCTCACTTCCCGTTTCGTCGAAAAACTGCAATTGGTCAAGTTTACCAATTGTAAGCTAATAATACCAAAGTTCCAATTTAATGCATATTTGGCTACCGAAATTTCGGCAGCACTTCCCCTATACATATAGCACCCCGAGAATTCAACTCGACTATAATTCATCAACAACAACCCAAACAACAACATTAACATCAACAAAAAGCATTAACAACACAATTATCCTTCAACTAGTCATTGTTTCCACAACTTGCCATAACTTCCCTTCTAATCCAAACTTTCAAACTAACATCATTACTTTCACATCCATAATTACTCAAGATCATCACAACATAGATTTAGAGGCATTTCATATCATTTTCCTTAAGATATACACTTGATATACATAATATACAATTTTCCGCCAAAGTCTTAATTTATGCAAAACATCAAATCTTTGGCATATAACTTCATAACAAGTTTCCAACTTCCAAATTCATCAACCATAATCATAATTCACATCTTAACAACTTCATTTCCATAATATCACAAAATCATTCTAAAGTGACATAATCTTCTACATTCCAACTTCAACCAAAATTCATTCAACTTTCATTCCCAATATAATTTTCACCATAACCACAACTAGAATACAACATAAAATTCAACTCATATATGTATACAACATATATACACTCATGGCTACATATATATACATACCCACTTTGCAAACTTGCTTATTTTCATAATTTCTACTCATTTCCACATACCACAACATAAACAAACCTTCATAACATAAGAAAAGGAATTGATTCTTACCTTTTTCTACAAACTCCTTCACTTGAACAAGTTGTCAACTTGAAGAAATAAGTGCTCCTTCTTCCAAGACAACTACACCAAGTTGTAAAGGACACTTAATTTAGTAGGAATTCAACAAGAAAATAATTTTAGAGGCAAGATTTTGAGGGGTGATTTTTCTATGGCCAAACCCGAAATGCCCTCTTTTTGTTCTTGTTTTTCTCTTGTTTTTCCTCCTATTCTTTCTCTTGAAAGTTCTATGGAATTTGGATGATTAAGTGGTCTTTTATTCATTGACCACATGACTTAATTCCATGGGCTTGGATGCTTTTTATGGACCATGGCCGAATGGCTCCTCACTTGGGCCTGAATTTTGTTTTTCATTTTTTTGGGCCAACTCGGTTGGTCCCGAGTTGGGCCTAGCCCACTGACCTTTCGACCTTAAAACGTTCATATCTCCTTGTACCGACGTCACCTGGGAACCCACGACCTATGGATGGAAAGCTAATTCAATTATCTACAACTTCTATTTCTTGGTATTTTTCCAAATTCCAAACTTATAATACAGTTTTTGCCCCCCAAAGTCAGGTCACCCGAAAACGTTTTCTTAAAAATATTCGTTTGGAGGACTTCCACTTTGATTTGGCTCAAGGGTCCTTCTTGAGTTGTGTTTAACTTCACATATGTGATTCATATAATTTGTCACATGTCCCAAAAAAAAAATCTTGACGTGTGGGCCCCACCTCAACTTACAATTAATCCGACGTTCAAAAATACGGGATGTAACATCCTCCCCCCCTTTAGAACATTCGTCCTCGAATGTAAAATTAATCTTATAGGGTTTGAAAACACTTTGGGGGAGTTCATGGTTACAAACAACACATATGACATACGATTGGCATTGAAATGAAATTAAGCAGGGGTTTAAGGTTACCTGGGGACACAGGGAACAGATGGGGATATTTCTTCTTCATTTCTTCCTCGGACTCCCAGGTCATTTCCTCCCTGTTATCATTCCGCCACAGTACCTTAACAGAGGCTACTTCTTTATTCCGAAGCCTCCTTACCTGATGATCCAAAATAGATACGGGCTGCTCCTCGTACGATAGTTGCTCCGTCACCTGAATATCATCCGCAGGGAATATTCTGGAAGGGTCACCAATGCACCTGCGGAGCATAGACACATGGAATACCGGATGTACCGCTTCCAAATCAGATGGCAAATCTAACTCATAGGCGACATTTCCAACCTTCCGAACAATCTGATAAGGCCCAATATAACGCGGGCTGAGCTTACCCTTTCTGCCGAACCGCATCACGCCTTTCATAGGCGATACCTTCAGAAATACCCAATCGCCTACCTGAAACTCCAACGGTCGACGCCGTTTATCCGCGTATGACTTCTGTCGACTCTGGGCTGCCAACAGTCGCTCTCGAATAAGCTTCACCTTATCCACTGCCTGCTGGACCATATCTGGGCCAATCAACTCTGTCTCGCCAATATCAAACCAGCCAATCGGCGATCTGCATTTCCTGCCATATAAAGCCTCGTATGAAGCCATCTGAATGCTGGAATGGTAACCATTATTATATGCAAACTCAATCAACGGCAAGAGATCATCCCAGTTGCCTCTGAAATCAATAACGCAGGCCCGCAACATATCCTCCAGCGTCTGTATAGTGCGCTCGGCCTGTCTGTCGCTCTGAGGATGAAAGGCTGTGCTCAGACTCACCTGAGTCCCTAATCCCTCCTGAATTGACCTCCAGAAATTAGCTGTAACTGGGCACCTCGGTCAGTAATAATCGATATAGGGACCCCGTGAAGTCTGACTATCTCTCTGATATATAATCTGGCATAGTCCTCAGCCAAATAAGTAGTCCGGACCGGAAGGAAATGGGCTGATTTCGCCAGCCTGTCTACGATAACTCAAATAGAGTTGTACCTGCGTAGAGTACGCGGCAACCCAACAATGAAGTCCATATTAATCATCTCCCATTTCCAAGCTGGAATTTCCATCTCCTGTAGTAATCCACCGGGCTTCTGATGCTCGATCTTAACTTGCTGGCAGTTCGGGCACTGACTAACAAACTCGGCAATATCTTTCTTTACGCCGTCCCACCAATACAAACACCTGAGATCCCGATGCATCTTAGTGGAACCAGGATGAACAGAATACCGTGCATTATGCGCCTCACCCATAATCTGTCGTCGTAAGCCCGCAACGTCCGGTACACCGAATCTGCCGTCATATAATAATACTCCTTCAGGCGAGATTTCAAACTGAGTCTTTGCTTTATTAAGGGCCACACGCTATATTTTTGTAACGGACAAACGCTTTCCAGACATCATAGTCAATATCATTCCTTCTTACACCGCTGAGTTCCCTACCACATTATCGTAATCCCACTTCATACCGGACACCTCACACCAACGGATTCAGAATCATACCAAACACTTCACATCAACGGATTCAGAACTAGGACCGGACGCCTAGAAGCATATCGAACGAACTCGTAATCGGAGACAAACATACTAGACTATGGCAGACGGGCTCATAGTCAAAATCAGAGGTACCGAAGTATGTCAGACAAATCTGAGATCGGAGTCAGACGTACAAAGGCGTATCAGACGGATTCGAAATCACATTTAGATGATAGCACTCACAACCAGATCATCGTAGTCAAGCTCCTTCAGACTTAACATACGTTGTTCAAACTGAAAATTAACAACAGACGTCACACCAACATTAATCGAACGCTCATCTTAAGCGGTCGCCCGTGCAGAACAATCATATCAAAATCGGAAAGGTGGCGGAATATACATCGCCCAAATGCACACACTCGTACAAACTCATGGGCCGTCTTGGCCATAGCAGCATACGGGCCGCTTAAGAAGGCAAAACAGATCCACATACGAACACACCGGAGATTTATCAGACAGATTCACAATCGGGGTCAGACATACGGAATCATATCGGACAGATCCAAAATCGAAATCGGACGTACAGAATTATATCACACAGAATCGTGACCAAAGTCAGATAGGCAGAAATGTATCAGATAGAGTCGTAATCAGAATCAGACATACGGAGATGGGTTAGACGGATTCACACTCAGAACTAATCATACCGAGGTATTTCGACCAAAAACAGATTCAGAACCGGATGTATCAAGGTTTATCAAATGGGAACACGATCGAGGCCAGAAGCATAGAGGCATAATAGACAGAGCCTTATCAAAATCGGGAGTGCAGAAGTATAGCAGATAGAATCCAGATTAGAATCAGATCACTCTTATTAAGGCTCCAATGATTCATGAAAAATTTCCCTTTATTTGTAAACTTATTCGCCAAGCTGTCACACAAATTGTCTTGCGTCTCGCGTATCGACCCTTTCAAAGATTCCACTTATTCACACTGCTTATCTTTCATCTTTCCTACCTTCCATACTCATTTTCTCTTTCATACATCGTCATTCCAAACTAAGTTATAATGTAATTGGGGATTTCCTATCCCTTGACAACATTCGGATCGTCGCCCCCGCTTCGTTTCATGTATTCGGTTTAGTAAAACCTTTCGTCTATCACAACTTTGGTTGCCGGGACTCGGCTCTTATCCCACATGGGCACCAAACGAAAATCATACACATACACACATACACACATTTACTAATACCTTATTGGCGAACGTCTCTGATTGTTATTCAAATTCGTTCAATTTCCCAAGCGGCGTTGTACCCTTTTCTTTTTGCCCATTTAGTCCGCCTCGTTCTGCGCGACTCCTGTAAGGGCACTAATTACTCCACACATTCTCTTTTCCTTTAGATTACCCCAAATTTTCATTTATATCTAGCATACTTACACTTGTGCAAAATTTTGCATTACTTCCCTGGGGGTCACCCATCCCAGAATTGCTCGGGCTTAGCACGCTTAACCCCGAAACTTTTACGCATTTTGACGCGTTAGGGCTAATATAATTTCGTCGATCGCCACTCACGACCTTTGTCACATAATTTAAGACAATCGGGGTCTTAACAACTTTTCAAAACGTCCCCGTAGCGGGTCCCACCCCGGCCTACGAGAGTTCTATTACTTCTCTGACTTGGTGATTACCGTGTCGTCGCTTGTAAATCCTCAACATTTACCTCCATGCATACATATGTACTTTCAGACAGCCCACAAGTCTAAATTCGTATTCTACAAATTCCATCTCCAAAATAGTCGAGGGAAACTGACAGAATGTTACTGTAAGGTATCTTCCAACCATCAGCAAAAGAAGACTAGAGTCCGACGAACTTCGCGAAATCATCAAATGCCTAATTCACATAATTACCCCCACGGTTATACATATCTATATACTTAAGCCGAGAGCGAACCGCTCAATTCTCAACTGCTTGTCATACGTTTTGTATTCTTTCAATTAGAGGAACCTTGATCGTCGGACATTCTTGCCCTTCACATGGGTTGTGCTAAAACAAAATGGGGTTAGAACACATTTCTGGTCCCTCCAAATAAATTGCGAATCTACTACTCATATATATTTACTTGAGATAAAAATTTTCCCGCTAAGGGTAATACTCCTTACAAATAACATGGAGGGTACCTTTTTAATCCACCATAATAGGTTTATCATAATGGTATCGACCTTCAAGACAGGTTAAGGATTTATATCCCATTTCCCTTTTCGTATTTCTAGAAAAATTTGGGCAGAGGTTCCTCTATATTTCTTACTATCCCAAAACCTGTACACAGGAAATACCAACCAGGCCTCACAGGGCCACCACATATACGTACATTCATATCACATCATATCACCTCATAGCCACACGGGCTAACAATTTCAAACAAAAATATAAATATGCGGAGGCTTACCTCACATGCCCAACTCGACTGCACCAGCTACACTTTTCATATTTATTTCTCTTTTCGCTGTTCGACTTGATGTTTTAATCGTACTTCAGAATACCTTACCCAGCATACGTCTTTCGTAACATTTCTTACAAGATTATTGTATAGCTTCCAATATCAGCAGTCATTGTCTTACGTCGACACCGCTCTCCAGCTGCAATCAAGGGTTAGAAAAAAAAAGGAGTTTATTTCCTACAGCTGGCTCTATCGCACGATCTAAGATTCCAAAGAAAGTAACATCCTAAATGCCCTGTAGCTTCCTGTTTATAGATATGGTGCACAACACATCGATAAACAAGACTCTACGAGACACGGTCTGTGGATATTCCGAGGACGAACCGCTCTGATACCACTTTTGTCACGACCCAACCCCGTGGGCCGCGACCAGTGCCCTAGCTGGGCACCTATACGTACCCGATACCCAAAATTAGCATATTATCTTATCAGAATAATAATATAATAATAACATTAGTGGATGCTACAGAATTTAACAGAGGAGCAGACTTGGTACACAGAAGCCGATAAGGCTATCATACAACAAAGCATCCCAAACATATGTACAGAACCCACACAGATGTATATCCACAGACCTCTACAGAACATATCATAATCATAAGACAGGACAGGGCCCCGTCATACCCAGAACAATGTACATATCCAGATAGCAGTGACAGACTGTACCAAAAGATGGGCTCTGAAGAAGAGAGCGCCCCAAAATAGCAGAAGTGGGATCCTAAACAGATGGATCAACGAACCTGTCGTCTGTACCTGCGCGGCATGAAAACGCAGCCCCCGAAGAAAGGGGGTCAGTACGAAATATGTACTGAATATGTAAAGCGGAATCATAGAAGTCAAATCATAATGATTACAGAAAATGAGTACCAAATCCAGAGTGTCAAATGCATATTTCCAAAATCAGACAGAATGTGTACAGAAACATATGTCATATCATATCATATCCGGTCCCTGCCACGGGACTCGGCAGACAGAACGTGGTCACCCTCCCGACAATGGTGCCACAATACAGAGGAGTCAGAAAGAGGGGCGTGGCCCCGTATCATAATATGTCATATCAAAATGGCCATAACATAACAGATCAGATCAGAATAGGCGGACATGGCACATCATACTCCACAGACCCATGTACGCGTATACCTGCCCCCTCACCTCGGGGCGCGGCGAACAATGCAGAGAATCACGCTTGACAACATATCCTGGCCCGGGCTCAGTGTGGGAAACATTGGGACATCCACGAATGGAGTAGTGAGAGACTAATGCAATTTAAAAATTATCATAAGTGTTTTCAAAGACTCGATGAAGCGTAGCAAGGACAAACAAATCAAATGGAGTCGGACGGAATCAGAATTAATACAATTCGGATATCATAATAATTTACAGAAATATAACTTTACTAAAGTCATTCCGAGTGTCAAAATAATTTATAAAATTTAATAGAATATTTAAAATAATATTCGTTAAGCGATTAGTAGGGTAATTAAAACATTTCTTTCAAAAATCGCTTAAAAAGGAAGCTTTAGCATATTAGGGGCAAAACCGTAAATAGTGGGCCCGCCTCGGGACAAATAAGGCGGCGGGCTCAAATTGTGCCATCTAAGCATATAGTGTCACCTAAAAAGGTTATACAGACATTCTATGACTTTCTGAATAATTTAGAGCAAAATTGCATAATTTCAGAAAAAGCGTATCGAAATGGTTCAATTCTACTGAAGGAAAAACTGAAATTTTGTCTTGCGGATTCCGAGGGCCAAGAGGTCCTTCGAGGCCCGGATCCGACCCTAACACACTAAGGGCATACCAAGGGAAGAATTGGGTTTGCTTTACATACCTTTCACGCTCCTTAAGCCTTTCCAATCTCACTTCCCGTTTCGTCGAAAAACTGCAATTGGTCAAGTTTACCAATTGTAAGCTAATAATACCAAAGTTCCAATTTAATGCATATTTGGCTACCGAAATTTCGGCAGCACTTCCCCTATACATATAGCACCCCGAGAATTCAACTCGACTATAATTCATCAACAACAACCCAAACAACAACATTAACATCAACAAAAAGCATTAACAACACAATTATCCTTCAACTAGTCATTGTTTCCACAACTTGCCATAACTTCCCTTCTAATCCAAACTTTCAAACTAACATCATTACTTTCACATCCATAATTACTCAAGATCATCACAACATAGATTTAGAGGCATTTCATATCATTTTCCTTAAGATATACACTTGATATACATAATATACAATTTTCCGCCAAAGTCTTAATTTATGCAAAACATCAAATCTTTGGCATATAACTTCATAACAAGTTTCCAACTTCCAAATTCATCAACCATAATCATAATTCACATCTTAACAACTTCATTTCCATAATATCACAAAATCATTCTAAAGTGACATAATCTTCTACATTCCAACTTCAACCAAAATTCATTCAACTTTCATTCCCAATATAATTTTCACCATAACCACAACTAGAATACAACATAAAATTCAACTCATATATGTATACAACATATATACACTCATGGCTACATATATATATACATACCCACTTTGCAAACTTGCTTATTTTCATAATTTCTACTCATTTCCACATACCACAACATAAACAAACCTTCATAACATAAGAAAAGGAATTGATTCTTACCTTTTTCTACAAACTCCTTCACTTGAACAAGTTGTCAACTTGAAGAAATAAGTGCTCCTTCTTCCAAGACAACTACACCAAGTTGTAAAGGACACTTAATTTAGTAGGAATTCAACAAGAAAATAATTTTAGAGGCAAGATTTTGAGGGGTGATTTTTCTATGGCCAAACCCGAAATGCCCTCTTTTTGTTCTTGTTTTTCTCTTGTTTTTCCTCCTATTCTTTCTCTTGAAAGTTCTATGGAATTTGGATGATTAAGTGGTCTTTTATTCATTGACCACATGACTTAATTCCATGGGCTTGGATGCTTTTTATGGACCATGGCCGAATGGCTCCTCACTTGGGCCTGAATTTTGTTTTTCATTTTTTTGGGCCAACTCGGTTGGTCCCGAGTTGGGCCTAGCCCACTGACCTTTCGACCTTAAAACGTTCATATCTCCTTGTACCGACGTCACCTGGGAACCCACGACCTATGGATGGAAAGCTAATTCAATTATCTACAACTTCTATTTCTTGGTATTTTTCCAAATTCCAAACTTATAATACAGTTTTTGCCCCCCAAAGTCAGGTCACCCGAAAACGTTTTCTTAAAAATATTCGTTTGGAGGACTTCCACTTTGATTTGGCTCAAGGGTCCTTCTTGAGTTGTGTTTAACTTCACATATGTGATTCATATAATTTGTCACATGTCCCAAAAAAAAAATCTTGACGTGTGGGCCCCACCTCAACTTACAATTAATCCGACGTTCAAAAATACGGGATGTAACATTAGGCTTCTAGCTTTCCGGAAAATAGGAACTCATGAAGAGGAAAAGAACTCATGCTATAGGATTCATGCCATTAGAAAGAAGGACTAGCCCCACATACCTTTGTCGTTTAGCTATGTTATCGTTCACTTGCCCTCCCCCAATGTCACGTCATTACCTTCACGGGAGAATTTGTATTAACATTAGTTAATCGATTATAAGAACGCGTCGTAAATTCTAGAGAAAATTGGGCAGCATTTCCCCTTTAAACTTAACAATCCTCGAAATTCCCACTTAGCCAAACATCAATAAAAATACCAACAACAACAATACCAACAATTTCATATCAAACTAGAATTAAATCCATTCTTAAATTACTCCCAAAATAGCCCAATATGCATTCGGATGCCAATGCTTGTATATACTTCTTTATTTCCGTATATCCATAATATAATAACGACAACCTCTACAGCCAATCCCACGATATTCCCGTACACCAAACAATTCAACCATCAAACAGTCCACATGTTAACAATAACAATTTATCCAATTTCCCGCAATCAATTTAGTAATTCCCGTCTCACAATTTAACTATGAATGAGTTGAATTTAAATATACTGAGGAGAGGAGGATTCTTACCTTGTATGCCAAGATATACTATTCTTCCATTTTGGCTTTACTTCAAACAAATATCTGATTTGCTATTGCCCGGAGGAAACAAACGTGGTATAACCTTTACGTTATTCTTGAGGAAAATTATACTTTTCTTTCTCCAAAAACAGAAACATACATCACTGCCATAATATGAGATTTTCGTTGCTACTTATTGTGGAAAAAAAAAAAGCTGCATACCACTTCTCTACGTGACTATGTAATATAAAATGAAAGTTGCTATATTAGAAGTGAGAAAAAAGAAATCAGATCTCAAGTGTGTATATCCTTTCCTTTATTCTCTTGGAACATAAGGGCCCATCACTTAACATTTGCCTCCTTATGATACGACCCCTTACATAAAGATATTCATGACTTTATCTGAAAGCATTAGTCACTAATTTCCTCTGTAAATTATGGGAACCACCCCTTATCCCACACTTCCAAAAACGTGCCACTTCACATTTGCATGCACTTAAATAATATATGTAGGATGATAGTCATATTTTTTTCTTACATGCAGCCACGTAGAAGCTCATCAACCTAAGCACTTATCTACCTAACCACATTAATTAATTACTTTGTTAAAATACCCTTTAGTCGTATAAAATTAGAACAAGTCATGTTAGCAACATTGCACAAATATTGTACACGTTTTTCTTTTGATCTCAATGAAATGAAAGCTCAACTCTTTTCATCATTTCTTCACCGTGGGGCCCAACTCCTTTTCCATGTGTTATTACCTTGGAAACTCATCAGAATGCTTCCACTTATATGTCAATGAGTCATATTTTCTTTTTCTTGACATGGCCCCACGTGGCCACACTAGGATAGTGTTTATCCCTTTTTTTTGGTCTGGTAGATTTATTTAATTGGTACCCACTCACAATCCAACACTTGGTAATTTACCTGCATAATTAATCTCTTGATCTCAATTCATTTAAATAGTGCTTATATATTTATTATACCTGTGTGCATAGCACTTGTTCAGAACCTCACTTGCCACACATAAAATATTATTCCCAGTCATCGTCGTCGCACTTTTCCTTCTTAAATCATCTCGGGACTCCATTTCTCGTATACACCGATTTCTTTTATTTTCATGTTTGACTATGACCAAAAATTACAGTCGATACAATTTGCTCATGCTGGACGATTCGATTTCCTAGTCCAAAAATGCAGGATATTATTGCTTGGACTGTATTTCATTTAAATAAATTTCGAACCTCGACGAAACTTATTTTCTTAGCTTTGTTTAACTTCTAATATTTATAACACATTTGTCCCATCAATACTGCCTATAAGGTTGAGGGATATCCTCGCTTCCGTTACTAATGTCATTTAACTCGCACGCTTTCCAACGCACGAAAATACGGGATGTAACATTCTTCCCCCCTTTAGAACATTCGTCCTCGAATGTTAAACTAAACCTGTATAAGTATACTGGATATGGTGATCTTATGAAGAATCAGTTACTCTTCTATCATGTCGTGTCTCTCCTTGCTTAACTTAATACCATTCTCCAATATATTTCTCATTTAGCCAATTACACAATTAATTTTTTTTTTAAAGGGGACTTTGCCTAACTTAATTTTAGAAAAAGGAAAATACTTATTTTTCCATACTAGCTCATCGTTTGCTGGTCATAGGAAGATTTACACATACATTCTTAAGAGGTAAGTATATTCATCAATGGTATGACAATAGTTATAGAATATTAGTGGACCGTGGGGTCTCCCCCTCTTTTGCCATTACTCTAAAGAAATAATGTCTGGTCCTACATGTGTCACCATTAGCTATACTTAATAGTAAATAGTCTCTTGGTCCTATTTTACAAGTGGCACGTGGATTACATATTCCTTAATAAAACTTATCTATTAATCGATATAGTTACTTCCACTAGACGCCCCCTTAATCAATTATGCATAAAATTTATTCTTTGATCAAATCCTATCACTACTGTTGACATGACTTTTCAAGATTTATTGCTATTATTATTATTATTATTATTCTTTTTTTAAGAAAATTTTGATAGAGTTTCCTCTGTATTTCTTACTATCCCAAAACCTGCACGCAGAAAATACCAACAATGCCTCACAGGGCCAACATATATACAGCATATCATAGCCACACAGGGCTCCCGATATCAACAACTGTATGGAAATGATGAACTTACCTCGTATGTCCAATTCAAACTGTACCTGTTATACTCTTCTGTTCACTTTCCCTTTTTAATCTCTAACGAAATTTCAATCATACCTGCAACATTCGCACTATACCTAACATATACCCTGCTTACTTATCTTTTTACTAATTTCTTCAGCTTCTTCTGTTCACACTTTGTAACTGAACTTATCATCAATATATATACATTCAATCCATTTTCTTACTATATTCACAATTACTAACCGTGATGATGACCAGTCGCCATTCCGTATATACAATTTCTGATAACGTAACCTCAATGAAATATTAATCTCTGTAATTTCCAGTAGAATTATTTGTCTTCTTTTGTCGACACCACTCTCTTGCTGAAATCAAAGATCAGTATATAAGGGTACCATTTCCTATCTTTTGTCTCTATCGCACGATCTCTTAAGATGAAATATGGTCATTTTCCCTAAATGCCCGTTAGCCTCATGTTTATTGGCGTGGCGCGCTACACACCATAAACAAGACTCTACTAGACACGGCTCGTAGACACTTCCTAGGACGAACTGCTCTGATACCACTTTTGTCACGACCCAGCCAGGGACCGTGAGAGGTACCCGGGGCTAGCCACCGAGCACCACTCGCTCTAATACTCATCTTACTCATTTAATGCTCTTTTACCAATTTTATACACAAATTGAAGGAAAATCATATTTTATATAGAAACCTAAATACTTATATACATTTGCCTCTCGGCCATCAAAATAATATATACATAATAATAACATCTTGTGAGACCATCTGACCCACACTGCGTATCTACGAGCCTCTACTGACATACTAAATATATAGACGGAACAAGACTCCGTCGTGCCCAAAATATGCATATATACCAAAAGACGAATCATAAGCACCTCCGGACAATGGAGTGCTCTCAATCAGCTGACAGCTACTAAGGGTCTGCACCAAGCTCACCTCCCTGTCTACCTGTGGGCATGAACACAGCATCCAAAGAAAACGGACGTAAGTACGAACATTGTACTGAGTATGAGAGGTATAAACAATGAAGAAAGACAGTGATAATATAATGTGAACATCAATATGAAACATCTGGATCTGAATGACAATAATAAAAGAAGTAATGCATGATGTCTTACTCATACTCATCATAATCTCATATATGCATAATATGCAAGCTGCCCGTCCATATCGGAACGGTGTGATAATCAATAACATTAGCTCGCGTCCGGAGTACCATCTCATGTCGCCCACTAGTGGTGTCTGCCCATGCCAAAAGGTCATGGTGTATCCGTATAGCTGCCCGGCTTGGCGGTGACTGCCCGGCCAACTAGGCGCGGTGTAATATGATCATGACATGCTCATCAAAAATAATTGTAATAATATGCTTATCATAATATGCTTATCATAGTACATGCATAAGACTCCAGATCAACTATACTCTATCGGGGTGGCGTAAGGTCGTGATCCCCCGATTTCATTATGGAGCAATTATTGACATTCTGCCTCACCTTGAAGGAATTGGTACATAAGGTGAGTGTAAGCAATAAATAGCATCATTATCAATATGGCATCATCATATCATATCTCTTATCCTATATAGACATTTATGGACTTAGGCTTCTAGCTTTCCGGAAAATAGGAACTCATGAAGAGGAAAAGAACTCATGCTATAGGATTCATGCCATTAGAAAGAAGGACTAGCCTCACATACCTTTGTCGTTTAGCTATCTTATCGTTCACTTTCCCTCCCCCAATGTCACGTCATTACCTTCACGGGAGAATTTGTATTAACATTAGTTAATCGATTATAAGAACGCGTCGTAAATTCTAGAGAAAATTGGGCTGCATTTCCCCTTTAAACTTAACAATCCTCGAAATTCCCACTTAGCCAAACATCAATAAAAATACCAACAACAACAATACCAACAATTTCATATCAAACTAGAATTAAATCCATCCTTAAATTACTCCCAAAACAGCCCAATATACATTCGGATGCCAATGCTAGTATATACTTCTTTATTTCCGTATATCCATAATATAATAACGACAACCTCTACAGCCAATCCTACGATATTCCCGTACACCAAACAATTCAACCACCAAACAGTCCACATGATAACAATAACAATTTATCCAATTTCCCGCAATCAATTTAGTAATTCCCGTCTCACAATTTAACTATGAATGAGTTGAATTTAAATATACTGAGGAGAGGAGGATTCTTACCTTGTATGCCAAAAAATACTATTCTTCCATTTTGGCTTTACTTCAAACAAATCTCTGATTTGCTATTGCTCGGAGGAAACAAACGTGGTATAACCTTTACGTTTTTCTTGAGGAAAATTATACTTTTCTTTCTCCAAAAACAGAAACATATATCGCTGCCATAATATGAGATTTTCGTTGCTACTTATTGTGGAAAAAAAAAACAAGCTGCATACCACTTCTCTACGTGACTATGTAATATAAAATGAAAGTTGCTATATTAGAAGTGAGAAAAAAGAAATCAGATCTCAAGTGTGTATATCCTTTCCTTTATTCTCTTGGAACATAAGGGCCCATCACTTAACATTTGCCTCCTTATGATACGACCCCCTACATAAAGATATTCATGACTTTATCTGAAAGCATTAGTCACTAATTTCCTCGGTAAATTATGGGAACCACCCCTTATCCCACACTTCCAAATCACATTTGCATGCACTTAAATAATATATGTAGGATGATAGTCATATTGTTTTATTACATGCAGCCACGTAGAAGCTCATCAACCTAAGCACTTATCTACCTAACCACTTTAATTAATTACTTTGTTAAAATACCCTTTAGTCGTATAAAATTAGAACAAGTCATGTTAGCAACATTGCACAAATATTGTACACGTTTTTCTTTTGATCTGAATGAAATGAAAGCTCAACTCTTTTCATCATTTCTTCACCGTGGGGCCCAACTACCTTTTGCATGTGTTATTACCTTGGAAACTCATCAGAATGCTTCCACTTATATGTCAATGAGTCATATTTTCTTTTTCTTGGCATGGCCCCACGTGGCCACACTAGGATAGTGTTTATCCCTTTTTTTTTGGTCTGGTAGATTTATTTAATTGGTACCCACTCACAATCCAACACTTGGTAATTTACCTGCATAATTAATCTCTTGATCTCAATTCATTTAAATAGTGCTTATATATTTATTATACCTGTGTGCATAGCACTTGTTCAGAACCTCATTTGCCACACATAAAATATTATTTCCAGTCATCGTCGTCGCACTTTTCCTTCTTAAATCATCTCGGGACTCCATTTCTCGTATACACCGAATTCTTTTATTTTTATGTTTGACTATGACCAAAAATTACAGTCGGTACAATTTGCTCATGCTGGACGATTCGATTTCCTAGTCCAAAAATACAGGATATTATAGCTTGGATTGTATTTCATTTAAATAAATTTCGAACCTCGACGAAACTTATTTTCTTAGCTTTGTTTAACTTCTAATATTTATAACACATTTGTCCCATCAATACCGCCTATAAGGTTGAGGGATATCCTCGCTTCCGTTACTAATGTCATTTAACTCGTACGTTTTCCAACGCACGAAAATACGGGATGTAACATTCTTCTCCCCTTTAGAACATTCGTCCTCGAATGTTAAACTAAACCTGTATAAGTATACTGGATATGGTGATCTTATGAAGAATCAGTTACTCTTCTATCATGTCGTGTCTCTCCTTGCTTAACTTAATACCATTCTCCACTATATTTCTCATTTAGCCAATTACACAATTAATTAATTTTTCTTTTTAAGGGGACTTTGCCTAACTTAATTTTAGAAAAAGGAAAATACATATTTTTCCATACTAGCTCATCGTTTGCTGGTCATAGGAAGATTTACACATACATTCTTAAGAGGTAAGTATATTCATCAATGGTATGACAATAGTTATAGAATATTAGTGGACCGTGGGGTCTCCCCCTCTTTTGCCATTACTCTAAAGAAATAATGTCTGGTCCTACATGTGTCACCATTAGCTATACTTAATAGTAAATAGTCTCTTGGTCCTATTTTACTAGTGGCACGTGGATTACATATTCCTTAATAAAACTTATCTATTAATCGATATAGTTACTTCCACTAGACGCCCCCTTAATCAATTATGCATAAAATTTATTCTTTGATCAAATCCTATCACTACTGTTGACATGACTTTTCAAGATTTATTGCTATTATTATTATTATTATTATTATTCTTTTTTTAAGAAAATTTTGATAGAGTTTCCTCTGTATTTCTTACTATCCCAAAACCTGCACGCAGAAAATACCAACAATGCCTCACAGGGCCAACATATATACAGCATATCATAGCCACACAGGGCTCCCGATATCAACAACTGTATGGAAATGATGAACTTACCTCGTATGTCCAATTCAAACTGTACCTGTTATACTCTTCTGTTCACTTTCCCTTTTTAATCTCTAACGAAATTTCAATCATACCTGCAACATTCGCACTATATCTAACATATACCCTGCTTACTTATCTTTTTACTAATTTCTTCAGCTTCTTCTGTTCACACTTTGTAACTGAACTTATCATCAATATATATACATTCAATCCATTTTCTTACTATATTCACAATTACTAACCGTGATGATGACCAGTCGCCATTCCGTATATACAATTTCTGATAACGTAACCTCAATGAAATATTAATCTCTGTAATTTCCAGTAGAATTATTTGTCTTCTCTTGTCGACACCACTCTCTTGCTGAAATCAAAGATCAGTATATAAGGGTACCATTTCCTATCTTTTGTCTCTATCGCACGATCTCTTAAGATGAAATATGGTCATTTTCCCTAAATGCCCGTTAGCCTCATGTTTATTGGCGTGGCGCGCTACACACCATAAACAAGACTCTATTAGACACGGCTCGTAGACACTTCCTAGGACGAACTGCTCTGATACCACTTTTGTCACGACCCAGCCAGGGACCGTGAGAGGTACCCGGGGCTAGCCACCGAGCACCACTCGCTCTAATACTCATCTTACTCATTTAATGCTCTTTTACCAATTTTATACACAAATTGTAGGAAAATCATATTTTATATAGAAACCTAAATACTTATATACATTTGCCTCTCGGCCATCAAAATAATATATACATAATAATAACATCTTGTGAGACCATCTGACCCACACTGCGTATCTACGAGCCTCTACTGACATACTAAATATATAGACGGAACAAGACTCCGTCGTGCCCAAAATATGCATATATACCAAAAGACGAATCATAAGCACCTCCGGACAATGGAGTGCTCTCAATCAGCTGACAGCTACTAAGGGTCTGCACCAAGCTCACCTCCCTGTCTACCTGTGGGCATGAACACAGCATCCAAAGAAAACGGACGTAAGTACGAACATTGTACTGAGTATGAGAGGCATAAACAATGAAGAAAGACAGTGATAATATAATGTGAACATCAATATGAAACATCTGGATCTGAATGACAATAATAAAAGAAGTAATGCATGATGTCTTACTCATACTCATCATAATCTCATATATGCATAATATGCAAGCTGCCCGTCCATATCGGAACGGTGTGATAATCAATAACATTAGCCCGCGTCCGGAGTACCATCTCATGTCGCCCACTAGTGGTGTCTGCCCATGCCAAAAGGTCATGGTGTATCCGTATAGCTGTCCGCCTTAGCGGTGACTGCCCGGCCAACTAGGCGCGGTGTAATATGATCATGAGATGCTCATAAAAAATAATTGTAATAATATGTTTTTCATAATATGCTTATCATAGTACATGCATAAGACTCCAGATCAACTATACTCTATCGGGGTGGTGTAAGGTCGTGATCCCCCGATTTCATTATGGAGCAATTATTGACATTCTGCCTCACCTTGAAGGAATTGGTACATAAGTTGAGTGTAAGCAATAAATAGCATCATTATCAATATGGTATCATCATATCATATCTCTTATCTTATATAGACATTTATGGACTTAGGCTTCTAGCTTTCCGGAAAATAGGAACTCATGAAGAGGAAAAGAACTCATGCTATAGGATTCATGCCATTAGAAAGAAGGACTAGCCTCACATACCTTTGTCGTTTAGCTATCTTATCGTTCACTTGCCCTCCCCCAATGTCACGTCGTTACCTTCACGGGAGAATTTGTATTAACATTAGTTAATCGATTATAAGAACGCGTCGTAAATTCTAGAGAAAATTGGGCAGCATTTCCCCTTTAAACTTAACAATCCTCGAAATTCCCACTTAGCCAAACATCAATAAAAATACCAACAACAACAATACCAACAATTTCATATTAAACTAGAATTAAATCCATTCTTAAATTACTCCCAAAATAGCCCAATATACATTCGGATGCCAATGCTTGTATATACTTCTTTATTTCTGTATATCCATAATATAATAACGACAACCTCTACAGCCAATCCCACGATATTCCAGTACACCAAACAATTCAACCACCAAACAGTCCATATGATAACAATAAGAATTTATCCAATTTCCCGCAATCAATTTAGTAATTCCCGTCTCACAATTTAACTATGAATGAGTTGAATTTAAATATACTGAGGAGAGGAGGATTCTTACCTTGTATGCCAAGAAATACTATACTTCCATTTTGGCTTTACTTCAAACAAATCTCTGATTTGCTATTGCCCGGAGGAAACAAACGTGGTATAACTTTTACGTTATTCTTGAGGAAAATTATACTTTTCTTTCTCCAAAAACAGAAACATACATCGCTGCCATAATATGAGATTTTCGTTGCTACTTATTGTGGAAAAAAAAACAAGTTGCATACCACTTCTCTACGTGACTATGTAATATAAAATGAAAGTTGCTATATTAGAAGTGAGAAAAAGAAATCAGATCTCAAGTGTGTATATCCTTTCCTTTATTCTCTTGGAACATAAGGGCCCATCACTTAACATTTTCCTCCTTATGATACGACCCCTTACATAAAGATATTCATGACTTTATCTGAAAGCATTAGTCACTAATTTCCTCTGTAAATTATGGGAACCACCCCTTATCCCACACTTCCAAAAACGTGCCACTTCACATTTGCATGCACTTAAATAATATATGTATGATGATAGTCATATTGATTTCTTACGTGCAGCCACGTAGAAGCTCATCAACCTAAGCACTTATCTACCTAACCACTTTAATTAATTACTTTGTTAAAATACCCTTTAGTCGTATAAAATTAGAACAAGTCATGCTTGCAACATTGCACAAAGATTGTACACGTTTTTCTTTTGATATGAATGAAATGAAAGCTCAACTCTTTTCATCATTTCTTCACCGTAGGGCCCAACTACCTTTTCATGTGTTATTACCTTGGAAACTCATCAGAATGCTTCCACTTATATGTCAATGAGTCATATTTTCTTTTTCTTGGCATGGCCCCACGTGGCCACACTAGGATAGTGTTTATCCCTTTTTTTGGTCTGGTAGATTTATTTAATTGGTACCCACTCACAATCCAACACTTGGTAATTTACCTGCATAATTAATCTCTTGATCTCAATTCATTTAAATAGTGCTTATATATTTATTATACCTGTGTGCATAGCACTTGTTCAGAACCTCACTTGCCACACATAAAATATTATTTCCAGTCATCGTCGTCACAATTTTCCTTCTTAAATCATCTCGGGACTCCATTTCTCGTATACACCGAATTCTTTTATTTTCATGTTTGACTATGACCAAAAATTACAGTCGGTACAATTTGCTCATGCTGGACGATTCGATTTCCTAGTCCAAAAATACAGGATATTATAGCTTGGACTGTATTTCATTTAAATAAATTTCGAACCTTGATGAAACTTATTTTCTTAGCTTTGTTTAACTTCTAATATTTATAACACATTTGTCCCATCAATACCGCCTATAAGGTTGAGGGATATCCTCGCTTCCGTTACTAATGTCATTTAACTCGCACGCTTTCCAACGCACGAAAATACGGGATGTAACATTCTTCCCCCCTTTAGAACATTCGTCCTCGAATGTTAAACTAAACATGTATAAGTATACTGGATATGGTGATCTTATGAAGAATCAGTTACTCTTCTATCATGTTGTGTCTCTCCTTGCTTAACTTAATACCATTCTCCACTATATTTCTCATTTAGCCAATTACACAATTTTTTTTTTTTAAGGGGACTTTGCCTAACTTAATTTTAGAAAAAGGAAAATACATATTTTTCCATACTAGCTCATCGTTTGCTGGTCATAGGAAGATTTACACATACATTCTTAAGAGGTAAGTATATTCATCAATGGTATGACAATATTTATAGAATATTAGTGGACCGTGGGATCTCCCCCTCTTTTGCCATTACTCTAAAGAAATAATGTCTGGTCCTACATGTGTCACCATTAGCTATACTTAATAGTAAATAGTCTTTTGGTCCTATTTTACCGGTGGCACGTGGATTACATATTCCTTAATAAAACTTATCTATTAATTGATATAGTTACTTCCACTAGACGCCCCCTTAATCAATTATGCATAAAATTTATTCTTTGATCAAATCCTATCACTACTGTTGACATGACTTTTCAAGATTTATTGCTATTATTATTATTCTTTTTTTAAGAAAATTTTGATAGAGTTTCCTCTGTATTTCTTACTATCCCAAAACCTGCACGCAGAAAATACCAACAATGCCTCACAGAGCCAATATATATATAGCATATCATAGCCACACAGGGCTCCCGATATCAACAACTGTATGGAAATGATGAACTTACCTCGTATTTCCAATTCAAACTGTACCTGTTATACTCTTCTGTTCACTTTCCCTTTTTAATCTCTAACGACATTTCAATCATACCTGCAACATTCGCACTATATCTAACATATACCCTGCTTACTTATCTTTTTACTAATTTCTTCAGCTTCTTCTGTTCACACTTTGTAACTGAACTTATCATCAATATATATACATTCAATCCATTTTCTTACTATATTCACAATTACTAACCGTGATGATGACCAGTCGCCATTCCGTATATACAATTTCTGATAACGTAACCTCAATGAAATATTAATCTCTGTAATTTCCAGTAGAATTATTTGTCTTCTCTTGTCGACACCACTCTCTTGCTGAAATCAAAGATCAGTATATAAGGGATACCATTTCCTATCTTTTGGCTCTATCGCACGATCTCTTAAGAAGAAAGATGGTCATTTTCTCTAAATGCCCGGTAGCCTCCTGTTTATTGGCGTGGCGCTCTACACACCATAAACAAGACTCTACTAGACACAGCTCGTAGACACTTCCTAGGACGAACTGCTCTGATACCACTTTTGTCACGACCCAGCGAGGGACCGTGACAGGTACCCGGGGCTAGCCACCGAGCACCACTCGCTCTAATACTCATCTTACTCATTTAATGCTCTTTTACCAATTTTATACACGAATTGTAGGAAAATCATATTTTATATAGAAACCTAAATACTTATATACATTTGCCTCTCGGCCATCAAAATAATATATACATAATAATAACATCTTGTGAGACTATCTGACCCACACTGCGTATCTACGAGCCTCTACTGACATGCTAAATATATAGACGGAACAAGACTCCGTCGTGCCCAAAATATGCATATATACCAAAAGACGAATCATAAGCACCTCCGGACAATGGAGTGCTCTCAATCAGCTGACAGCTACTAAGGGTCTGCACCAAGCTCACCTCCCTGTCTACCTGTGGGCTTGAACACAGCGTCCAAAGAAAACGGACGTCAGTACGAACATTGTACTGAGTATGAGAGGCATAAACAATGAAGAAAGACAGTGATAATATAATGTGAACATCAATATGAAACATCTGGATCTGAATGACAATCATAAAAGAAGTAATGCATGATGTCTTACTCATACTCATCATAATCTCATATATGCATAATATACAAGCTGCCCGTCCATATCGAAACGGTGTGATAATCAATAACATTAGCCCGCGTCCAGGCCTCCCGCGTCCGGAGTACCATCTCATGTCGCCCACTAGTGGTGTCTGCCCATGCCAAAAGGTCATGGTGTATCCGTATAGCTGCCCGCCTTGGCGGTGACTGCCCGGCCAACTAGGCGCGGTGTAATATGATCATGACATGCTCATCAAAAATAATTGTAATAATATGTTTATCATAATATGCTTATCATAGTACATGCATAAGACTCCAGATCAACTATACTCTATCGGGGTGGCGTAAGGTCGTGATCCCCCGATTTCATTATGGAGCAATTATTGACATTCTGCCTCACCATGAAGGAATTGGTACATAAGGTGAGTGTAAGCAATAAATAGCATCATTATCAATATGGCATCATCATATCATATCTCTTATCTTATATAGACATTTATGGACTTAGGCTTCTAGCTTTCCGGAAAATAGGAACTCATGAAGAGGAAAAGAACTCATGCTATAGGATTCATGCCATTAGAAAGAAGACTAGCCTCACATACCTTTGTCGTTTAGCTATCTTATCGTTCACTTGCCCTCCCCCAATGTCACGTCGTTACCTTCACGGGAGAATTTGTATTAACATTAGTTAATCGATTATAAGAACGCGTCGTAAATTCTAGGGAAAATTGGGCAGCATTTCCCCTTTAAACTTAACAATCCTCGAAATTCCCACTTAGCCAAACATCAATAAAAATACCAACAACAACAATACCAACAATTTCATATCAAACTAGAATTAAATCCATTCTTAAATTACTCCCAAAACAGCCCAATATACATTCGGATGCCAATGCTAGTATATACTTCTTTATTTCCGTATATCCATAATATAATAACGACAACCTCTACAGCCAATCCCACGATATTCCCGTACACCAAACAATTCAACCACCAAACAGTCCACATGATAACAATAACAATTTATCCAATTTCCCGTAATCAATTTAGTAATTCCCGTCTCACAATTTAACTATGAATGAGTTGAATTTAAATATACTGAGGAGAGGAGGATTCTTACATTGTATGCCAAGAAATACTATTCTTCCATTTTGGCTTTACTTCAAACAAATCTCTGATTTGCTATTGTCCGGAGGAAACAAACGTGGTATAACCTTTACGTTATTCTTGAGGAAAATTATACTTTTCTTTCTCCAAAAACAGAAACATACATCGCTGCCATAATATGAGATTTTTGTTGCTACTTATTGTGGAAAAAAAAAACAAGCTGCATACCACTTCTCTACGTGACTATGTAATATAAAATGAAAGTTGCTATATTAGAAGTGAGAAAAAATAAATCAGATCTCAAGTGTGTATATCCTTTCCTTTATTCTCTTGGAACATAAGGGCCCATCACTTAACATTTGCCTCCTTATGATACGACCCCCTACATAAAGATATTCATGACTTTATCTGAAAGCATTAGTCACTAATTTCCTCTGTAAATTATGGGAACCACCCCTTATCCCACACTTCCAAAAACGTGCCACTTCACATTTGCATGCACTTAAATAATATATGTAGGATGATAGTCATATTGTTTTCTTACATGCAGCCACGTAGAAGATCATCAACCTAAGCACTTATCTACCTAACCACTTTAATTAATTACTTTGTTAAAATACCCTTTAGTCGTATAAAATTAGAACAAGTCATGTTAGCAACATTGCACAAATATTGTACACGTTTTTCTTTTGATCTGAATGAAATGAAAGCTCAACTCTTTTCATCATTTCTTCACCGTGGGGCCCTACTACCTTTTCCATGTGTTATTACCTTGGAAACTCATCAGAATGCTTCCATTTATATGTCAATGAGTCATATTTTCTTTTTCTTGGCATGGCCCCACGTGGCCACACTAGGATAGTGTTTATCCCTTTTTTTTGGTCTGGTGGATTTATTTAATTGGTACCCACTCACAATCCAACACTTAGTAATTTACCTGCATAATTAATCTCTTGATCTCAATTCATTTAAATAGTGCTTATATATTTATTATACCTGTGTGCATAGCACTTGTTCAGAACCTCACTTGCCACACATAAAATATTATTTCCAGTCATCGTCGTCAAAATTTTCCTTCTTAAATTATCTCGGGACTCCATTTCTCGTATACACCGAATTCTTTTATTTTCATGTTTGACTATGACCAAAAATTACAGTCGGTACAATTTGCTAATGCTGGACGATTCGATTTCCTAGTCCAAAAATACAGGATATTATAGCTTGGACTGTATTTCATTTAAATAAATTTCGAACCTCGACGAAACTTATTTTCTTAGCTTTGTTTAACTTCTAATATTTATAACACATTTGTCCCATCAATACCGCCTATAAGGTTGAGGGATATCCTCGCTTCCGTTACTAATGTCATTTAACTCGCACGCTTTCCAACGCACGAAAATACGGGATGTAACATTTTTCCCCCCCTTTAGAACATTCGTCCTCAAATGTTAAACTAAACCTGTATAAGTATACTGGATATGGTGATCTTATGAAGAATCAGTTACTCTTCTATCATGTTGTGTCTCTCCTTGCTTAACTTAATACCATTCTCCACTATATTTCTTATTTAGCCAATTACACAATTAATTTTTTTTTAAGGGGACTTTGCCTAACTTAATTTTAGAAAAAGGAAAATACATATTTTTCCATACTAGCTCATCGTTTGCTGGTCATAGGAAGATTTACACATACATTCTTAAGAGGTAAGTATATTCATCAATGGTATGGCAATAGTTATAGAATATTAGTGGACCGTGGGGTCTCCCCCTCTTTTTCCATTACTCTAAAGAAATAATGTCTGGTCCTACATGTGTCACCATTAGCTATACTTAATAGTAAATAGTCTCTTGGTCCTATTTTACCAGTGGCACGTGGATTACATATTCCTTAATAAAACTTATCTATTAATCGATATAGTTACTTCCACTAGACGCCCCCTTAATCAATTATGCATAAAATTTATTCTTTGATCAAATCCTATCACTACTGTTGACATGACTTTTAAAGATTTATTGCTATTATTATTATTCTTTTTTTAAGAAAATTTTGATAGAGTTTCCTCGGTATTTCTTACTATCCCAAAACCTGCACGCAGAAAATACCAACAATGCCTCACAGGGCCAACATATATATAGCATATCATAGCCACACAGGGCTCCCGATATCAACAACTGTATGGAAATGATGAACTTACCTTGTATGTCCAATTCAAACTGTACCTGTTATACTCTTCTGTTCACTTTCCCTTTTTAATCTCTAACGACATTTCAATCATACCTGCAACATTCGCACTATATCTAACATATACCCTGCTTACTTATCTTTTTACTAATTTCTTCAGCTTCTTCTGTTCACACTTTGTAACTGAACTTATCATCAATATATATACATTCAATCCATTTTCTTACTATATTCACAATTACTAACCGTGATGATGACCAGTCGCCATTCCGTATATACAATTTCTGATAACGTAACCTCAATGAAATATTAATCTATGTAATTTCCAGTAGAATTATTTGTCTTCTCTTGTCGACACCACTCTCTTGCTGAAATCAAAGATCAGTATATAAGGGATACCATTTCCTATCTTTTGGCTCTATCGCACGATCTCTTAAGATGAAAGATGGTCATTTTCCCTAAATGCCCGGTAGCCTCCTGTTTATTGGCGTGGCGCGCTACACACCATAAACAAGACTCTACTAGACACGGCTCGTAGACACTTCCTAGGACGAACTGCTCTGATACCACTTTTGTCACGACCAAGCGAGGGACCGTGAGAGGTACCCGGGGCTAGCCACCGAGCACCACTCGCTCTAATACTCATCTTACTCATTTAATGCTCTTTTACCAATTTTATACACGAATTGTAGGAATATCATATTTTATATAGAAACCTAAATACTTATATACATTTGCCTCTCGGCCATCAAAATAATATATACATAATAATAACATCTTGTGAGACCATCTGACCCACACTGCGTATCTATGAGCCTCTACTGACATACT
This sequence comes from Lycium barbarum, assembly GCF_019175385.1. NCBI lineage: Eukaryota > Viridiplantae > Streptophyta > Magnoliopsida > Solanales > Solanaceae > Lycium > Lycium barbarum. The sequence goes on from NC_083344.1 coordinate 2,021,353, forward strand.
AAACATATAGACGGAACAAGACTCCGTCGTGCCCAAAATATGCATATATACCAAAAGACGAATCATAAGCACCTCCGGACAATGGAGTGCTCTCAATCAGCTGACAACTACTAAGGGTCTGCACCAAGCTCACCTCCTTGTCTACCTGTGGGCATGAACACAGCGTCCAAAGAAAACGGACGTCAGTACGAACATTGTACTGAGTATGAGAGGCATAAACAATGAAGAAAGACAGTGATAATATAATGTGAACATCAATATGAAACATCTGGATCTGAATGACAATCATAAAAGAAGTAATGCATGATGTCTTACTCATACTCATCATAATCTCATATATGCATAATATGCAAGCTGCCCGTCCATATCGGAACGGTGTGATAATCAATAACATTAGCCCGCGTCCAGGCCTCCCGCGTCCGGAGTACCATCTCATGTCGCCCACTAGTGGTGTCTGCCCATGCCAAAAGGTCATGGTGTATCCGTATAGCTGCCCGCCTTGGCGGTGACTGCCCGGCCAACTAGGCGCGGTGTAATATGATCATGACATGCTCATCAAAAATAATTGTAATAATATGCTTATCATAATATGCTTATCATAGTACATGCATAAGACTCCAGATCAACTATACTCTATCGGGGTGGCGTAAGGTCGTGATCCCCCGATTTCATTATGGAGCAATTATTGACATTCTGCCTCACCTTGAAGGAATTAGTACATAAGGTGAGTGTAAGCAATAAATAGCATCATTATCAATATGGCATCATCATATCATATCTCTTATCTTATATAGACATTTATGGACTTAGGATTCTAGCTTTCCGGAAAATAGGAACTCATGAAGAGGAAAAGAACTCATGCTATAGGATTCATGCCATTAGAAAGAAGGACTAGCCTCACATACCTTTGTCGTTTAGCTATCTTATCGTTCACTTGCCCTCCCCCAATGTCACGTCGTTACCTTCACGGGAGAATTTGTATTAACATTAGTAAATCGATTATAAGAACGCGTCGTAAATTCTAGAGAAAATTGGGCAGCATTTCCCCTTTAAACTTAACAATCCTCGAAATTCCAACTTAGCCAAACATCAATAAAAATACCAACAACAACAATACCAACAACAACAATACCAACAATTTCATATCAAACTAGAATTAAATCCATTCTTAAATTACTCACAAAATAGCCCAATATACATTCGGATGTCAATGCTTGTATATACTTCTTTATTTCCGTATATCCATAATATAATAACGACAACAACTACAGCCAATCCCACGATATTCCCGTACACCAAACAATTCAACCACAAAATAGTCCACATGATAACAATAACAATTTATCCAATTTCCCGCAATCAATTTAGTAATTCCCGTCTCACAATTTAACTATGAATGGGTTGAATTTAAATATACTGAGGAGAGGAGGATTCTTACCTTGTATGCCAAGAAATACTATTCTTCCATTTTGGCTTTACTTCAAACAAATCTCTGATTTGCTATTGCCCGGAGGAAACAAACGTGGTATAACCTTTACGTTATTCTTGAGGAAAATTATACTTTTCTTTCTCCAAAAACAGAAACACACATCGCTGCCATAATATGAGATTTTCGTTGCTACTTATTGTGAAAAAAAAATCAAGCTGCATACCACTTCTCTACGTGACTATGTAATATAAAATGAAAGTTGCTATATTAGAAGTGAGAAAAAAGAAATCAGATCTCAAGTGTGTATATCCTTTCCTTTATTCTCTTGGAACATAAGGGCCCATCACTTAACATTTGCCTCCTTATGATACGACCCCCTACATAAAGATATTCATGACTTTATCTGAAAGCATTAGTCACTAATTTCCTCTGTAAATTATGGGAACCACCCCTTATCCCACACTTCCAAAAACGTGCCACTTCACATTTGCATGCACTTAAATAATATATGTAGGATGATAGTCATATATTGTTTTCTTACATGCAGCCACGTAGAAGATCATCAACCTAAGCACTTATCTACCTAACCACTTTAATTAATTACTTTGTTAAAATACCCTTTAGTCGTATAAAATTAGAACAAGTCATGTTAGCAACATTGCACAAATATTGTACACGTTTTTCTTTTGATCTGAATGAAATGAAAGCTCAACTCTTTTCATCATTTCTTCACCGTGGGGCCCAACTACCTTTTCCATGTGTTTTTACCTTGGAAACTCATCAGAATGCTTCCACTTATATGTCAATGAGTCATATTTTCTTTTTCTTGGCATGGCCCCACGTGGCCACACTAGGATAGTGTTTATACCTTTTTTTTTGGTCTGGTAGATTTATTTAATTGGTACCCACTCACAATCCAACACTTGGTAATTTACCTGCATAATTAATCTCTTGATCTCAATCCATTTAAATAGTGCTTATATATTTATTATACCTGTGTGCATAGCACTTGTTCATAACCTCACTTGCCACACATAAAATATTATTTCCAGTCATCGTCGTCACACTTTTCTTCTTAAATCATCTCGGGACTCCATTTCTCGTATACACCGAATTCTTTTATTTTCATGTTTGACTATGACCAAAACTTATAGTCGGTACAATTTGCTCATGCTGGACGATTCGATTTCCTAGTCCAAAAATACAGGATATTATAGCTTGGACTGTATTTCATTTAAATAAATTTCGAACCTCGACGAAACTTATTTTCTTAGCTTTGTTTAACTTCTAATATTTATAACACATTTGTCCCATCAATACCGCCTATAAGGTTGAGGGATATCCTCGCTTCCGTTACTAATGTCATTTAACTCGCACGCTTTCCAACGCACGAAAATACGGGATGTAACAGATAACTCACCATTTGTTGTTGTATCTGCCTCAAATTTGTCTGCCCTAAACCTACCACCATCACAAATAGGGAGGAAACTGTTAATCTGCAACAGTTACATTCTTGTGACTTCTCACCCTTTCTGAAGAACTATATAAAAGAAATGGAAACTTTGGATAGAATCTTGTATCAATATATGATTATGATAAAGCCGGTTAGCATATTAATTTGGTTAGATGCAGAATGTGATTTCAAAGTTTTGAAAAAACATATGAAAAGTGAAAAGTTCAGAAGAATCAACGTTCAAAAAAAAAAAAAGCAAAGAGTGGGGAATGTGTGAGAAGTGTATCAGTTTCAAACCTGAAAACTGCAACCGGTTAGGATTTGAATCCGAATTAGAACTTATATTAAAAAAGACTTATTGTTAGGATAAAGAGACAGAGTTAAATATGGACCATGGCAGAAGCTTTTGCAGAAATTCAAAGTAGAAATCACGAAAGAAAATGTTTGAACTTCAAAGACAGCCTTACACTTACTTCATTGGCAGTCCTTAATTTACATAAATAATCTGCAGTTGAAGCAAGAAATTAGAATTTTCATGAATGTCCTGATTGTGATAAAAGCAAAAAAGTCACAGTGCATCCCAAATCTGCTAATCAAATCTCCTAGCTTTCAATGGTAATGCTTGAGATTGCTTAATTGATCTCAACTACAGCTTTGGATTAACTCACGAATAAGTATATTACACGAAAACCAAATTGAAATCCCTGTAACTGAAGCACGAAATTCGAAAAAAGAAAAAAAAACCCCATAAAGACAAAACCCAAAGGCACAATTCCATCTTTCCAAAACAACAAATCAAATCACCAGCTTTAATTTTTTGTTGTCTTTTATATTTTATTTTATTTTATTTTATTTATTAAATATGAATTTTCCAGTCATCACATCATGTGTTTGCCTCTCCTATTAAATATTATCAACAGACTAGAGCAATGCTAACTGATCGATGATTCCTGATAGCTTTGCCATTACATCAACTCTTATCATCAATACCATCTTTATCGTATATTTCTTTTTTCTGAATGTATCAAATGGTACACATTTCACTTTCATTGCTCTAATTTTTCTTTATCATTTTTCCCATCATTGTCCAAACGGAATTATTAGGTGGTGGACCACTGTATAACACATATAATTGTTACTTTTAACTTTTCCCCACATATATTTTTCCACAAGCCCCATGTTTATCTGTCGGATTTTTTATGCTTTAATCACATTATAAATGGACCATCTTAAACACTCAATTCATTAACACAAAAAAAGTATTCATTTCTTATCAAACTCACAATCAATAGCTTCAGTTTCTTCAACTTGATCTTAATTTTATCTCTATTTCTTCTGTCACTGTTTCTCTTTCTCCAGCTTCCTTCTAATCTTTTTTTTCAGCAGAGCATACCAAATATCAAGACTCTTGAAAATGGTTGATGCCTTTGTGTCATATGCAGTTCAAAAACTGGGGGATTTCCTCATACAGGAAGTTTCCCTGCGCAGAAGTCTGAGACAGGATGTGACGTGGCTGAGAAAGGAGCTGCTCTTCATGCAGTCTTTCCTCAAAGATGCAGAGCAAAAGCAAGTTGAAGATCATACAGTTCGACAATGGGTGTTTGAAATTAACGAGATTGCTGATGACTCTGTCGCTATACTGGAGACTTACAGCTTAGAGGCAGGTGAAGGTGATGGCGATGGACTTACTAATCGTCTGAAGGCTACTGAAGGTGATGGCGATGGACTTGCTAGTCGTCTGAAGGCTTGTGCTTGCATCTGCAGGAAGGAGACCAAATTCTACAACGTTAGCAAGGAGATCCAATCCCTCAAGCAGCGAATCAAGGATATCTCTTGCAAACGAGAGACTTATGGTATTAGAGATATCAATAATGTAGGAGAAGGACCAAATAATTATAGGCCAAACAGTCAGAGATCTGGCTTGAGGAGAACTACCTCCTATATGGATAAGCAGGATCAGATTTTTGTTGGCTTTGAGGATGTCATAGACAGATTGCTTGCTGAACTTGTCAAAGAAGAGCCACGCCGAACTGTCATCTCCATTTATGGCATGGGCGGGTTAGGCAAGACTACTCTTGCAAAACATCTCTACCACTCCCCTAGCCTAACCGGTATCTTCGATGCACGTGCTTGGGTTTGTGTTTCTCAACAGTATAACACCATGGATCTCCTCAAGGATATCATCAAATCCATCCAAGAATGTAACAGGGAAACTCTAGATTTGCTCGAAAGGATGACGATCAGAGATCTAGAAAAGCACCTTCGGAATCTACTGAAAGAGAAAAAATACCTTGTGGTGGTCGATGATGTATGGCAGAGAGAAGCATGGCAAAGTCTGGAAAGAGCACTTCCAAATAGCAATAATAGAAGCAGAGTTATTATTACCACCCGCAATGAGGATGTGGCCAAAAGAGCAGATGACAACGGTCTTCCCCATAACCTTCGTTTCCTAACAAAAGAAGAAAGTTGGGACCTCTTTTGCAGGAAATTACTCAGCGCTGAGGCAATGATCCCAACAATGGAAACGCTAGCTTGGGAAATGGTGCTCAAGTGTAGAGGCTTACCTCTTGCAATTGCTACACTAAGCGGGCTTCTTTCACATAAAAGGAGGCTAGAAGAATGGGAAAGGGTGAAGGAACACCTTTGGAGACGTGTGAAAGAGGACTTCATTGAAATCTCGGACATACTATCACTGAGCTACAATGATTTGCCAACTGTGCTCAAACACTGTTTTCTTTACTTGGGTATTTTTCCTGAAGATCGTCAGATTAATGCTGAAAACCTAATGTGGTTGTGGATGGCCGATGGATTGATACCAAGAGGAGAAGAAAGAATGGAGGATGTAGCTCAAGACTTCCTTAATGAGCTGATACGGCGAAGCTTGGTTCAAGTAGTAGACACGGTTTGGGAAGAAGTTATTGAATGTAGGATTCATGATCTACTTCGAGATCTTGCCGTACAAAAGGCATTGGAGGTAAACTTCTTTGACACTTTTGGTCCGAGAAAGCAGTCCATATCGTCCTCATGTCGCAGACATACCATCCATGGTCAAGGAGAAAGGTACCTCACTCTTGATTTTTCCAAATTGAAGTTAAGGTCAGTTACATTCTTTGATCAAGAAGGTCTTAAGCTGGATAGGATAAAGTTCCACAATATGTTCCAACATTTATATGTGCTATACTTGGAGAATGGTTATGACAGATTTACACTACCAGATGCCATAGGAAGTTTGTACAGCCTCAGATACTTAGGCTTTACAGGTAGTTGTGATATCCCCTCCTCCATAGGCAACCTCAAGAATTTACTGACACTCCGGGGAGACTCTGTTCGTGGTAGAGGCTTCTGCCGACTACCTCCTGAGACAGCTAACCTAGTAAATCTAAGACATTTAGACGTTCGATATTCAGAACCTCTGCAACATATAAATAAACTCACAAGTCTTCAAGTTCTTAGAGGCATTTGGTGTGATCAGTGGCGAGATGTTAACCCTGTTGATTTAGTCAATCTTTGAGAATTAAGAATGGATGAAATTATGGAATCTTACTCCCTAAACAACATTAGCAGCTTGAAAAACCTTAGCACTCTCCAATTGTGGTGTGCTGAATCATTCCCAGCCCTAGAATTTCTTAGTTCTTGTCAAAAGCTCCAGAAATTGTGGTTATATGGGAGAATAGAAAAATTGCCCCCGTCAAACCCATTTCCAAATTCAATCACAATGATGATCCTTGATAGGTCATTCCTCAAGGAAGATCCGATGCCTATTCTAGGAATGTTGCCAAACCTAAGGGATCTCCAATTAATATACGGAGCTTATTCAGGAAAAGAAATTACCTGCAGTGATAACAGCTTCAGTCAACTGGAGTTCCTTCATCTTGTTGGTCTTCTCCACCTAGAAAGATGGGATTTAGCCACAAGTGCAATGCCTTTGATTAAAGGTCTTGGTATCTTTGAATGTCCAAATCTAGAGATTCCAGAGAGAATGAAACACGTGGAGAAGTTGGAGAGATTTTGATGAAGCTTTTCAAGCATAATATGATATCCTCTTTCATAATAGCAGAGGTAACAAGATCCCAATCCCTAATGACCTATTTCTTTAATTGATTTTACTCATTCTGCCGCACATCTCTTAGTATTAGGTTTAATTTTTTTTTTACATCACCAACACTAATAAAAGTCAATTACATATAATTGGCTATAAGTAAATTAATTATGACTGATATTTTATCTTGTATGACAAAAGCAATTATTTTGATTTTCATGGGTATACTTTCCTAAAAAATGTTTGTTGGTGTTTAGTAGGTGAATGAAAATAACTGCGAAAACATATATCTTACAATTACAAATTAATAATAATAGCAAATTGGAGAGTTTCTTGATGAAAATTTAATACTAAAAATTATTAAAACTGTTTCAGTATTGGTTGGAGCAACTAATATGAAGTTAAATATAATTCTATAGAAAATAACTCTCACCATCAAGTGAACATTATAATTATTCTTTAATTTAGGTAATTGATAAATATGTTGTCTTTTATTGAATACTAATTATTATTTATGTCTTACAATTTGGGTGAAATAGGAGAAGCAACTAGCTGTTAGTGGAAAATAAAATGGCAGATGCGAGTATTGTTGTGAACCACTTGAAGACATTTCACATTGTAGAAGCATTAATCAGATTTCAGGATTATCAATGAGAGCTTATCTCAAACTTGAATATTTTGCTTTGGTTTTTGAGTGTTTAATTTCCTTTTATTTTTGGTTTTATTGAGTGTGTGGAATTGGTTTGAATAGAATTGTTTCTGGGATTCTATGCAAGAATGATTTTATGATGTTTTAATTAATTGTTCTGCAAATTGTGATGTTTTAATTAATTATTCTGCAAAATGGTAGAGATTCTTAGATGTTTCCATTACGGGTTATGTATTTGTTGAGGATTATGCTCTCAGCATGGGAAGATGATTCAGATATTGTTATCTATGAATAATATGTTGAGATTTATTAAACTTCCCCTGTTATTTAGTTATCGATTGTCTAATGAAGTTAATTATGATGTATTCTATGGGTTCGCTCTATTTCGGGGTAGTTGGATGATGGTCACTGCCATTGTCTGCCTCCGTTTCAATTTATTATGGGAGTCCACGAGGTGGTTTTTGGACCACGTTTTTCTTATATTTTTTCTAAATTATTTGGATTATAAATTATCATGACATAGTACTTTTTATGTACTTTATAAATATATAAATTTTATTTTTACCAACTTGAAAAATATATGTTAAAATTTACAATCAAAGTTATAAAGTTTGATCCTCGTAATCCGAAAAGGTTCACATACATTGAAATGGAGGGAGTAATAGTTGTTATGGGTTCAAATGAACCCGTAACTTTTAGCGTAGACCTAAATTTTCTATGTAAAATAGATTTCATTTTTGTAAATATTGAACTATGAACCCATAACTCAAATAAGATGATGGGTTTAGTAATTAAAACTTGAGTACTGAACCCATAAAATTAAAATCTTGAATCTGCTTTTAATCACTGCCCCTTACAATTTTAAGTCATAACCACTATAGTTATCTATATAAATATATAAAGGGAAAACAACTTCAAATGCCCACAGAAATTAAAATAATTATCCGTATACAGTAGCTACCCATTCGGCAATCATTATTACCCGAGTACCCAACTGACAAAAGAAGCTAAAGCATGTGTTCCCTTCATTCTACTGACATCTGGTAGTGCACTTGCACTTATTTCATTATTAATTGTTCAAAAAATGTACGTAGTTAGTTTGACTAGCGTTATGCATTTATGTTAACTTACGAATTTGTCTTCATTTGAAATGGGAGAAATTTTCCAAATAGTATTTATATGTTTTTTTTCCATTTACTTTTTGTCTCTTTCTATTTTATCTTTTTCCTTTTTTTTGTCTTTTGTTTTATATTTTCAAGGTTTTTAAAAAAAATACAATAACAAAAGTATTAGCTAATTATTTATACAACAGCAAAAATAACAACATACAGTGCACATCTAATTATTTATAGATTAATAAGAATATAAAAAAATTAATAATTCGATCACAACAAGAAGTAATTAAAAAATAATTAGACTAAAGTAACAAGCTTATTTATTAAAACCAAAGCTAATTGGAACATGTTTTTATGATTTCTTTATTTTAAAAATGCAAATAAAATGTATATCTAAAATAAGACTCTACTTTTTTGCTTTTTCCACAAGTAAAAGTTACTAAAAATAATATAAAAGTTAAAATATCAAAATGAACTTATCCTCGATGAGGATGATACTCTGTTAGTATATGACATATACCAGGTTGGTATTTAAAGGACCAAGTTTTTTCTTGAAGAAATGAACCAACCCTCTATGATACCCTATGAGTATATAATATATCCCATATTAGTATCACAGAGGACTGGACTATTTTCTGGAATGAATGAACAATTCCTCTATAATACTCTGTCAGTATATAATTTATATCATGTGGGTATCATAGGGATTGAGTAGTATTATTTTTTAAGGAATGAATATGTCATATATGTTACCGGTCAGTATATGATATACACCAGGTGACTATCATAGAGGATTAAGTGTTTTTCTTGAAGGAATTACTGTCAGTCCTCTATGATACCCTGTCAGTATGTGGTATACCAGGTTGGTATCATAGAGGATTGAGTGTTTTTCTTAAAGGGATGAATCAATCTTTTATGATACCCTGAGAGTATCTGGTATATACCATGTGTGTATCATCGAGGACTCTTAAGTTTTGAATGAATGAACCAGTCTTTTATGATACTCTGTCAGTATATGAACCAGTCCACAAACACTTAAATACATTCGTTATAATCAGAGGAAATATGCCGATTATAACGAATCTTAAAGAATTAGTTGTGGAAGGTATTAAGAAATCTTACTCTCTAAGTATCATCAAACTGCTAGCCCGCAGGTATTCAGCACTCAAGATCCAACTCCTACTCTAAAAATGTTGCCAATTCTAAGGAGTCAATTTAATAAGTACTTGAGATGGAAAGAAAAATTTACCAATGAGAGTCTTGGTCCGCTGTATAATCTGATCGAGATTTTTTAAGTGAAAATAGTTACTCCTAAATAAGTTATTATATTTCTGTTTAGTATCAATACATTACAATGAGAGTTTAGAATTTATTAGATAATTCATACATTTGTTAAATTATGTATTAAAAATGGTATACGTACTCTATAAAAAAAATATAAAAAGGGTATATGATACTGCTGTCTACATTTTAATGTTTTTTGCTCATACTTGCATAGCAGAAGAGTTCATTTATGTGAATAGCTTTAGTATATTTCCTGCAATGCGATTCACAAATTTCCAAATCCCTTGTGGATTTATTGTAGACCCTTATTTTTTGAGTTTCTTGATTCTGTACACACAAGCTCAAATATCCGTTGCCTCGTTGTTTCTTGTTTTAGACAGACTCTACAAACTATAAAGGACACCATTTTTACTGCAAAAGCAGAGATGCAATGCATGCCAAAATAATCAATCATTAGAAGTCTAATTTACTGACTCAAATTTAATTACATGCCTTCTTTGCCTGACATGATCTAACCTTAAAAGGACCGAACTTTGAGTGACATCAAATAATGGAGTGTTTGATATGACAGAAGCCATTTTGCATGGCAAACATCGTGGACAACTCCCACTTCCGATGAACACACTAAAGAGCATAACTGTCTACATGTTTTTGATATAGGTCTTGCTTTAAGCTTATCAGATGACACCCTCTTTGATCCCTCTTCCGTCTACTTAAATGTTGATTCACATTCATTTCATGCTAGTAATTAAGCTCAAAATTGTGTCAATGACAGAAACAACACTAAATACCACTACAGAGAAAATAAAAACGAGAGACGATGGCACACATCAGTTTTTCACAAAAGGCAGTTGACAAATTACATGTTGCTGCTAATAGACATTCAGGATATATACATATATAGATATCCATGGACTCTTCATTTTGTATTCCGAATCTGTCTCCTCACGAGACTTGACGGGTGCGGGATATGTTTCGTGTTTGGTCAACCAACTTTGGATACTTTGACCGGTGTCCATCGACAAATTTGGAGGAAAATTGAGATTTTGATTTCTCAAAATAAAAAATAGATTTAAGATATGGTAAATGGCATACCTTCAATATTATAGTACTTTTGTCTCATATTCGTTGTTTCATGTTTCAGGTCAAACAGAGATAAACCAAGAATTCAAGGGGTTGTGCTCTATTTAGGTAATTTTCAATTTTCTTAGCTGAATCCCAACACCTGTATCCATACCTGGATCCGCACCCCGAATCCTAATATTTAGATTTTGCCGAATCCGACCCTCGAATCCGTACCTGTATCGAAAACCCGCACCTTAGTCCGAGCAACTTAGTAGATATCCTAAGAAAGTAGAGGGGAAGTTCCATGTGTTACCTAAAATTTGAAAAATTGGTGAAAATTTAAATACAGTAGATATTAGAACATAGATGCTTAGTTAAACAATAAAACTTCCAACACAAGTTTCTTATGAAGAAAAGAAAAAGGGAAATTTTCAAAAATATACATCCCAACACAAATTATAACGCGAGACAACCCAATATATAATATTATACAACAGTATACAAAAAAATAAATCACAGTTCAGGTCCAAATGCCAACTAACTCAATTCCCGTGCAAGTTACTCAAATTCGTCAAACGAATCCATAAAGCAACACATAGTTTAGAGTTACCCCTACAACTTCATAATTAATTTAATCAATTCAAGTAACAGAAAAGTAATCACAATGCAGATTACCTCAACTATGTTGTTCATAGTGACTAGATTAATGTCATCATGATCAATTAGACACCAAAACACAATTAAATATCGCTGAAAACAGACAATTTACAAGTTGTCAGATCAGAATTCAATCTCTTAACTCAATAGTACTTCATACATAATGATACACATAAGATTATAAGCTAAATTAATAGCTTAGGATTTAATTCTTACCTCAAATAGAGTAATGGAGGTTTCAAAGAAGAAGTCCCATAATCCAATTGTTCTTCAATTCAAAGTTATCAACCCCTTAGATCCCAAAGTATTTTGAATGAATGTGAATTGGTTGGGTTGAAGAAAAACTTAAAATATTACCCCTCCGTTCACAATTTACCACACTTGTCTTAATTTCTTTTTGTCTATTTTAAAAAAGTTATCTCTATATTTAGAGCTCATAAGGACATGATTTGAAATCAGGTTGATTTGAAGTTGAAATTTTATTTGGACATGCAATTTGGATGTCTTAAGTTAATTTTTTTTTCTCACAAGCATCAAAACCCAACAATTTGTGAAAACTATTAAAATTTTCTCAGCTTTTATACAATCTAACCAAATTAGCAAACCATAATTCATAAATAAGGTATTGAATATCGTAATCATTAATAAATCACATATCTTCATGTTACTTTTGTAAAATAAATAAATCCTGGCAATTACATACTATTACAAACATCAAAATATACATAATTTTACAAAGATTAACCGGTTCAAAAAATCACCATTAGCAGTAACCAGCTATTACATCGAGCATGAGTCTCTTTTTTGCAAATTTAAAATTATGGGTTTTTGTTAACAAATTATAAATTTATGGGTCAAGTTTAACATTTAAAAATTTTTGAAATCATAATTTGAAATCCTCCTTTTTGGAAAATTTTGAATTTCAATCATGATATGAAATTGAAGTTAAAATTTTGTGCAGATTTCATAAACAAATCCTCTTGTTAAAAAGAAATCATTGAAGTTTAGAAGAAACAAGGAATCTACTGGGGTTGTTTCACAAGAGCAACTCGGAACATTCTAGTATGGTTAAGATTTTAAGATCTTTAAGGACCCGTTTGGACATGAGAAATTTTCACTTTTTTCCGGAATTTTTTGACACTTTATTTGAAAATCAGCATTTGGCCATGAAAACTCCAAATACAACTTGAAGTTTTTACTTTTTTCACTTTCAATAAATTCAAGCGATCAAATATTCTTCGCAAAAATTATAACCAAACACAACTCCAACTTCAAAATTCCAAATAAAATGAAAATAATTGGTTTTCATGGCCAAACACCTACTTATTTAGTTTTTTTTCCCACTATATCAAAAGAAAAGTTCAAGAAAAGGGCATATCCATCCACTCTTTTTGAAGGCCTAGTCAAGGACCACTGGAGATTTGGATGTTTTAAAAAAATCTACCTTTCGCTTAGCTTGCATCTTTGTCCCCTTTGAAAATGTGACCTTTCATTTACTTTTTTTCCACAAACCACATGTTCATGTTTCAATTTTCTAAACTTTAATCACATAACAGGAAATTTCTTTGTCCATTTTGAAAATGTGACCTTTCATTTTATTTTTTTTCACAAACCACATGTTCATGTTTTGATTTTCTAAACTTCAATCGCATAACTGGACCCTTTCAACACGCTGTTTGTTCTCAATTTTATGTATACTGCTTCTGAGTTATACATCTTTCTCCCATTTTCAAGCATATATGGTGTTCTATTTCACAATCGCAAAGGTTACAAATCTCAATCTCCTAATGATTCTTTAATTTCTTTTACTTACTCTGCAGCAAGTTTGTAGTATTAGGTTTAATTTTTAGGTTATTGTTTTTCCTTTTTGTAAGTTTAAAGGCTGTCCAATTATTTACAGAACAATGACTTTCGAAATTCTATGACTTAAGCGTATGATGAGTTGTTTATATTAATTACTTCAATAGTGTAAGTGCATAGCTAAAAATCAACAATTGGCGATAGATTCTACTTTTGTTGACAATATCTTGTGTTCAGTTAAATTTTTTCATCAAAAAACTAGATAAAGATGGTGCCAATGAGTGAAGTAGACCACATGATAGTCAACTTTTATGTGCTCCTCTTTTTCTTTATTTAAACAAAAATTGTGTCCTCGTGAGCTTCACATGTGTACCATGGTAAATCCAAGGATATTTAGCTAGTATAAAAGTTAAATTATAATAATATTTCTAATAATATTGAATTCTCTAATCATTGAATGAATATATAAGAATCACAGTCTAAACCCAAAAATTTTGAAATTGAGAAAAAAATGATATTTTCCTTGAACATTTTTTTTAATCTTAGTTGATTTAATCAATCCTTAAATAGGGAATATTATCCATTAATATGATGTATGATAGTTGATTACACTACAATAAATGGAATAACATTGATATGATACACAAGTGCAACACACGTATGCTAAACTAATAAATGACAAAAAGACAGATGTGTCCATCTCTGCCTAAAACCTACGCTTCAATATACTTATTATTATAATATAAAGTAGCCTGCCTAGTACCACAATGGCCACATTTCTTCACCATTTCCCTAGCTAGACCTTCCATTGCTAGAGACGATCCCTCAATTCCATCAAATTTGTTTTCATCAGGCCAGACTTTTGGATAATTAAGTGAAAATCATTTTTTGAAAAAATACATATCAAAATTAATAATATTATCAAATCAAAGTGTGTTTCTTGACGAAAAAAATTTAAGTGCTAATGATTAATGAATTTTGTATTTTGAGAGTTTTGTTTCATTTTAAAAAAAACATACTCTCTCCGTCCCAGCATATGTGAGGGTGTTTGGTTTTTGAGAGTCAAACACAACCTTCTTTCGCCACCATTCATTTTCCTAATTATTGTGACTTATAGTACTTTCTACGTAGTTTCCAAATATGTAATTTTATTTTTAAAAAACTTAAAGATTCTATGTCCAAATTCAAGGTCATAATCAAGAACTTTCAATCTCGACAAGCAAAAAGTATCACATAAATTTATAATAGAGGGAGTAACATATTGAAACAAGAAAGCAGAATAACTAACTTAATTAGAAAAACATATGAAGTTATTCGCCACCTCTAGTTGTTTGTTATGTTATTTGTTATAAGTGTTAAGGCTGGTAAAAGTTCCGGCTTAAATCGTAACATATAAGCGCTGGAGGTAGGAGATTGATGAAGCGGGACTCAACATACAAGAACTAGGGCCACCAAGCCAATGTAGAATTGTGACCGTCTCATTCAAAAGTTTAATTTATTACAGATAACAGACTTTTATTTACTTAATTATATTATCGACACGCTCTCTCATGTGTGGGCCTGATTTTTTTTTCATGGGTGAAGCACGTGAATTTCATATGTGGTGATGAGACTCGAATTCACGACTTTTGCCTTCTCTAATACTCCCTTTGTTCCAATTTTTGTGGCATTTTTCCCTTCTCGAGATTCAAACTGCATGAACTTTGACCAATATTTTAAGATGTATAAAATTCATATGAGAAAAGTTGCAACTTACATTACTTTTCATGTAATTTTCAAATATATAAATTTTAATGTTAAAATATTGAGTTAATCTAATCCAATTTAGCTTTAAAGTTTAGTCAAATTGAATTTCGAAAAGCGAAAACTGCCACATAAATTGGGACCGAGGGAGTACCATGTAAAAGTACGTGACTTTCTAATCTAAAAGCTTAAACCATCAAATAAAATACATTTTTCTTTACTTAATTATATCCTCAACAAATCACTAGATCAATGCCAACAGATCGATGATTTCCTCATGGTCTTTACGTTTAGCCTCAACTCCATCATCAACGTCATCTTTATATAATCCCACCCCACCTCACAATCAATTGCTTCAGTTTCTTCAACTTGATCTTAATATTATCTATTTCTCTCTTTTCCCAGATTTTTTCCAGCTTTGATTGAAGTGAAAACCAACACTACGGAGGATTCCAGGCTGAATCGTGACATAAATGGTGTCATTCTTTTTAAATTTTTTTTTTTGTATAATCATCTGATATCAGGTGGATATCCACTTAAACATTAAGGTTGATTTATGCAAATAGCCCTTTTTGAGGTCTAAGTGGAGCCTTGACGTAACAGGTAAAATTGTTGTCATGGTGCAGGAGATCACAGGTTAAAGCCGTCGGAATAACATCTTAGAGAAATGCAAGGTAAGATTGCGTACAATATGACCCTTGAAAAAGTTACCATTCCGGACCCCGCAATAGCAGGAGCTTAGTGCACCAGGGTGCCTTTTTTTAAGCCCTTTTTGAGTCATCACTTAAATTGTCGCTATTATGAAAAGTTGTGTAAATATAGCCCTTGAAAAATTGTCATTCAAGACATTAGACTCGAGTCTAATATCTGGTCATAAGTTGTTGAACCTAAAACATTAGTTGTGATCTAACGCTTTCTCAAAAGTAATTTTTAGACTGTAGTTTAAATGGTTAATAAGATGCAAGAAAATAAAAAGAGGGCAAGTTACCAAACAGTTAACCAAAAAAAAGTGACATTCAGCAAATAGTTCTGTTCGATTAATCCAGATTTGCACTGCGTAGAACCCGTTTTAAAAAGAAATCATAGAAGTTTAGAAGAAACAAAGAATCTTCTAGGGTTGTTTCACAAGAGTAACTCGTAACATTCGAGTATGTTTAATATTTTAAGATCTTTAAGGACCCGTTTGGCCCTGATAAATTTTCACTTTTTTCCGGATTTTTTTTTCACTTTATTTGAAAATCAGCATTTGGCCATGAAAATTTCAAATATAACTTGAAGTTTTTACTTTTTTCACTTTTAGTAAATTCAAACGACCAAATATTCTTCGCAAAAACTATAACCAAACACAACTCCAACTTCAAAATTCCAAATAAAGTGAAAAATATTTCGTTTTCATGACGCCTACTTATTTAGTTTGTTTTTTCCACTATATCTAAAGAAAAGTTTAAACAAAGGGCATATTCAGCCTTTTTTTTTTGAAGGCTTAGCCAAGGATCATTGGAAATTTGGATATTTTCAAAAATGTACCTTTCCCTTAGCTTGCATCTTTGTCCCCTTTGAAATTGTAACCTTTCATTTTCTTTTTTTTCTTCACAAACCACATGTTCATGTTTCGATTTTCTAAACTTTAGTCACATAACAGAAAATTTGGCTATTTCTTTGTCGATTTTGAAAATGTGACCTTTCATTTTCTTTTCTTTTTTCACAAACCACATGTTCATGTTTTGATTTTCTAAACTTCAATCGCATAACTGGACCCTTTCAACACGCTATTTGTTCTTAATTTTATGCCTACTGCTTCTGAGTTATACATCTTTCTCCCATTTTCAAGCATATATGATGTCCTATTTCACAATCGCAGAGGTTACAAATCTCAATGCCCTAATGATTCTTTAATTGCTTTTACTTACTAGATCTGCAGCAAGTTTGTTAGTATTAGGTTTACTTTTTAGGTTGTTGTTTTTCCTTTTAGTAAGTTTAAAGGTTGTCCAGTTATTTACAGAACAATGACTTTCAAAATTCTATGACTTATGTGTATGATGAGTTGTCTATATTAATTACTTCAATAGTGTAAGTGCATAGCTAAAAATCAACAATTGGCGATAGATTCTACTTTTGTTGATAATATTTTGTGTTCAGTTAAATTTTTTCATCAAAAAAACTAGATAAAGATGGTGCCAATGAGTGAAGTAGACCACATGATAGTCAACTTTTATATGCTCCTCTTTTTCTTTATTTAAACAAAAATTGTGTCCTCGTGAGCTTCACATGTGTACCATGGTAAATCCAAGGATATTTAGCTAGTATAAAAGTTAAATTATAATAATATTTCTAATAATATTGAATTCTCTAAACATTGAATGAATATATAAGAATCACAGTCTAAACCCAAAAATTTTGAAATTGAGAAAAAAATGATATTTTCCTTGAACATTTTTTTTAATGTTAGTTGATTTAATCAATCCTTAAATAGGGAATATTATTCATTAATATGATGTATGATAGTTGATTACAATACAACAAACGGAATAACATTGATGTGACACACACGTGCAACGCACGTACGCTAAACTAGTAAATGACAAAAAGACAGACGTGTCCATCTCTGCCTAAAACCTACGCTTCAATGTACTTATTATTATAATATAAAGTAGCCTGCCTAGTACCACAATGGCCACATTTCTTCACCATTTCCCTAGCTAGACCTTCCATTGCTAGAGAGGATCCCTCAATTCCATCAAATTTGTTTTCATCAGGCCAGACTTTTGGATAATTAAGTGAAAATAATATTTTAAAAATATATATATCAAAATTAATAATATTATCAAATCAAAGTGTGTTTCTTGAAGAAAAAAATTTAAGTGCTAACGATTAATGAATTTTGTATTTTGAGAGTTTTGTTTCATTTTAAAATAACACTCTCTCCATCCCAACTTATGTGAGGGTGTTTGGTTTTTAGGAGCCAAACAAAAGCTTCTTTCACCACCATTTATATTTCTAATTATTGTGACTTATAGTACTTTCTACGTAGTTTCCAAATATGTAATCTTATTTTAAAAATACTTAAAGATTCTATGTCCAAATTGAAGGCCATAATCAAGAACTTTCAATCTCGATAAGCGAAAAGTATCACATAAATTTATAATAGAGGGAGTAACATATTGAAACAAGAAAGCAGAATAACTAACTTAATTAGAAAAACAGATGAAGCTATTCGCCCACCTCCAGTTGTTTGTTATAAGTATTAAGGCCGGTAAAAGTTCCGGCTTAAACCGTAACATATAAACGCTAGAGGTAGGAGATTGATGAAGCGGGACTCAAACATACAAGAACTAGGGCCACCAAGACAACGTAGAATTGTAATCGTCTCATTTAAAAGTTTAAGTTGCTACAGATAACAGACTTTTATTTACTTAATCATATTCTCAACGCGCTCTCTCATGTTTGGGCCTGATTTTTTTTTCATGGGTGAAGCACGTGAATTTCATATGTGGTGATGAGACTCGAATTCACGACTTTTGCCTACTCTAATACTCCCTCTGTTCCAATTTATGTGGCACTTTTCACTTCTCGAGATTCAAACTGCATGAACTTTGACCAATATTTTAAGATGTATAAAATTGATATTAGAAAAGCTGCAACTTCTATTACTTTTCATGTAGTTTTCAAATATATACATTTTAATGTTAAAATATTGAGTTAATCTATTCCAATTTAGCTTTAAAGTTTAATCAAATTGAATTTCGAAAAGCGAAAAGTGCCATATAAATTGGGACCGAGTGAGTACCACGTAAAAGTACGTAACTCTCTAATCTAAAAGCTTAAACCATCAAATAAAATACATTTTCTTTACTTAATAATATCCTCAACAAATGACTAGATCAATGCCAAAAGATCGATGATTTCCTGATGGTGTTTACGTTTAGCCTCAACTCCATCATCAACGTCATCTTTATATAATCCCTCCCCACCAGGCCACCTCCCCTTCTATTGAGCAGGTCTAATGTACCTTTCCCTTAGCTTTCATCTTTGTCATTGCCTATAATAATGAACCAAAAAAAAACATAGACATTTATTAATTTCAATTTTCCGCGGAGAGAGAAATGTCTATAACAAATTAACAGTATGTAGAAACTTATAAAACATTGATTGATTAGAACAAGAAAATACTTCAATTAAAAGGACAAAAAATAAAAAGAAGAACGAAAGAGCCAAGATAGTATTTCTTTTTCCTTTTTTTTTAAGAGCCAAGATAGTATGATTTACTTCTAGTCGCATAAATATTTAATTTCATTATCAATTCGTATAATTTTAAATTCAATATAAAAATGTGGACGAAAATATCAAGGACGTCCAAACAAATTTAGGTTGTGGACCATTGTGCAACATATCTCTTGGTTCCACATAGTGTATATCTTTCCACAAGCCCCATGTTCATGTGTCGGATTTTCTAGTTAAGTTTTAATCACATAATGAATGGGACCCTCTGCAATTATGCAACCAAACTCACAATCAATCACTTCAATTTCTTCAACTTGATCTTAATATTATCTATTTCTCTCTTTTCCCAGATTTTTTCCAGCTTTGATTGAAGTGAAAACCAAGACTACGGAGGATTCCAGGTTGAATCGTGACATAAATGGTGTCATTTTTTGTTTTGTATAATCATCTGATATCAGGTGGATATCCACTTAAACATTAAGGTTGATTTATGAAAATAGCCCTTTTTGAGGTCTAAGTGAAGCCTTGACGTAACAGGTAAAATTGTTGCCATGGTGCAGGAGACACAGGTTCAAGCCGTCGGAACAACGTCTTAGAGAAATGCAAGGTAAGATTGCGTGCAATATGACCCTTGAAAAAGTTACCATTCAGGACTCCGCACATAGCGGGAGCTTAGTGCACCAGGGTGCCTTTTTTTAAGCCCTTTTTGAGTCATCACTTAAATTGTCGCTATTATGAAAAGTTGTGTAAATATAGCCCTTGAAAAATTGTCATTCAAGACATTAGACTCGAGTCTAATATCTGCTCATAAGTTGTTGAACCTAAAACATTAGATTGTGATCTAACGTTTTCTCAAAAGGAATTTTTAGACTGTGGTTTAAATAGATAATAAGATGCAAGAAAATAAAAAGAGGGCAAGGTACCAAACAGTTAACCAAAAAAAAGTGACATTCAGCAAATAGTTTTGTTCAATTAATCCAGATTTGCACTGCATAGAACCCGTTTTAAAAAGAAATCATTGAAGTTTAGAAGAAACAAGGAATCTGCTAGGGTTGTTTCACAAGAGTAACTCGGAACATTCGATCATGTTTAAGATTTTAAGATCTTTAAGGACCCGTTTGGCCATGATAAATTTTCACTTTTTTCCGGATTTTTTTTTCACTTTATTTGAAAATCCGCATTTAGCCATGAAAATTTCAAACATAACTTGAAGTTTTACTTTTTTCACTTTCAGTAAATTTAAACGACCAAATATTCTTCGCAAAAACTATAACCAAACACAACTCCAACTTCAAAATTCCAAATAAAGTGAAAAATATTTCGCTTTCATGGCCAAACCCCTACTTATTTAGTTTGTTTTTTCCACTATATCAAAAGAAAATTTTAAACAAAGGGCATATTAAGGCCTCATTTGTTTTCATTAAGATTAAGACGTATGAATCTGAATGCACATCTGAATGATTAAGATGTTATCTCTGGGTATGAACACTAAATGATTAAGATTGTTTGTTTTTCAATATCTGAATGCGCATAATGTATTTATTTAAACATAATAAATATACAATTCAATTAAAAAGTAACTAATTAGTAGAAAATAAATACAAATTTAATAAAATAAAATATTTTTTGATTAAAAAAACTGAAACATTTATGTTCACTAGTAATGGTGGAGATGTTTTGTAGTTGTGGTGGGTGGTGAGTGGGGGTGGATGGGTAAGTGGGTGGTGGGTGGTTAGAGTGAGGGGTGGGAGATAGTGGGGGTAGGGTTGGTGGTGGTGGGTGGGTGGGTGGGGAATGAGGGTGGGGTTAGTGGTGGGAGGTGGAGGCAGAGGGGAGTGGGGGTGGGTGGTATGGGGTAGGGGTTGGTGGTGAGTGGAGGTGGGGTTTGTGGTGGGAAGTGGGGGTGAGTGGTATGGGGTGGGATTGGGGTTGGTAGTGGGGTGAGATTGGTAGGGAGTGGGGGATTAGAGTGAAGGATGGGTGGGTAGTGGGGTGGGGTTGAGGTGGATGGGTGGGGTTGGAGTAGAGAGTGGGTGGGGGTGGGGTGGGGTGGAGGTGGAGGGTTGGGGTTGGAGTTAGTGATAAAAAAGTTCCATACAAAAATACTTCTTAATGACATTAAGACTTGGCTCAAGATCTTAATGATTAAGACTTATTCAGACCCAATAAGTGCTTAGATCTTAATGCAAACAAATGCATTTAATGGCTTAAGGTCTGAACCATTCAGATTCAGACGTCCAATAAGTGCAAACAAATGAGGCCTAAGCCACTTTTTTTGAAGGCCTAGCCAAGGACCATTGGAAATTTGGATATTTTCAATAATGTACCTTTCCCTTAGCTTGCATCTTTGTCCCCTTTGAAATTGTGACCTTTCATTTTCTTTTTTTCCACAAACCACATGTTCATGTTTCGATTTTCTAAACTTTAATCACCCAACTGGAAATGTGGATATTTTTAAAAATGTATCTTTCGCTTAGCTTGCATCTTTGTCCGTTTTAAAAATGTGACCTTTCATTTTATTTTTTTCCACAAACCACCTGTTCATGTTTCGATTTTCTAAACTTTAATAGCATAACTGGACCCTTTCAACACGCTGTCTGTTTTCAATTCTATGTCTATTGCTTCTGAGTTATACATCTTTCTCCCATTTTCAAGCATATATGATGTCCTTGTCACAGTCCACTTTTACGCTAGCGCATAAAAGATTCTCATAACTTTGGCTCTTTGTCGTGGACAAACAGAGTTGCCACCTAATTTATGGAATGAGAACTAGGACACTAATTTAAAGATTAATTATTGAAAACCTTTAAATAAAATCCAGAGAACGGGGAAGGGTTCTGGCGATTCCCAGGGAAGGTTTTAAGCACATCGGTATTAAGGATCCACCCTACAATCTAACATTTTATGGCTAAAATTTGTATAACTCGTTTTGTAAAATGTGTTTAAGACTCATACATATACAGTTTGAAAGGGGCATATTCATGGCTAACTAATTAGAAGTAGAAAAAAAGTGTATTTTATTTAAAAAATGAGCTTTAGGAGGTGTTTTAGTTTTGAAAATCATTTTTTTAGTGTTTCAATTATGTCATTGACTCAACAAGTGAATTAACTCATAATTTAGCTAATTATGAAGGATTTAATTCCTTCAATTGTGCACAGCTTATCGAGATTTTGAATTATATATATAATCCAACTTCTTAATCCGTTAAAACCTGTTTGGAAAGCCACCTGGTAATTGGAATTGGTGTAATTACTACCCCAGTAATTACACAGCCTAGTAATTACACAGTATTGTAATTACAACGACCTGTTTGTTTGTCATAATGTAATTACAGTGTAATTACAAGTGTGATGTTTGTTTGCTCATGTGTAATTACACAATTAGTTTAATTTAAAATAAATATTATTATAAAAAATTAAAATTAATATTTAAAAAATATGTGCATATATAAATGATATTAAATTAGTTGTTTAATAATACATTGTTTCTTGAAAATATGTTAATTAATAATACATATAGTTGTAACTAATATTGTAAAAAATAATTGATATATAATTTCAAATTAATAATATTTTAATTGATTATAAAACTTAAAAGCATACCTTTTTTGTGGGAACATCGTGGGATTGAATGTTTGATAAAAAAATATTTATAAATATAATGTCATAGCATTATTCAAATGTTTGACAATAATTCTATCAACTGTAAGTGAAAAATAAACAGCATGCAATGTGAAATAACAAGTCAGTAGTACTAAAGAAAATATTTTTAAAATCGAAAATATAGCCTAAATTCAAAATCCAAAAGATTTATTTTTTAAATAATACTCTTATGTCAAATTCCAACGTTACATAAGTAAGTTTCAAAGTAACATAAGTAAATGTTCCTATAATTCAAAAGAAAGGGAAAATATAAGTAAGTTTCAAAGTAACATAAGTAAATACTCTTATAATTCAAAAGAAAGGGAAAATATAGGTTTATAACCTCATTCACAACGAAATTCTACTTTATTAACATCACTCATTATATGTCAAGTTTGTTAATGACTCATTCTTTCTAATATTAAGAGGTGTAGTTTAAAAAATTAGAATATTAACACGGTTATGCTAAATGAATAAAATTAAAAATTAAAAAAATACGAGCAATTACATGGAACACAAGAAGTAAAGATTAGGAATGAGAAGAAAGGAAATGAAATATAAATACTATAAAATAATATATTTAAAAAAAATTAAAAAGTAAAAATAAAAAATTAAATAATAGAAATAAAAAAAATTAGAAAACAAAAGGAATTAAAATAAAATAAAAAAACAAATTAAATAATAGAAATAAAAAATAAATTAAAAAAGAAAAGAAATTAAAATAAAATTAAAAAGAAATAAACTAAAAAGTAACCCTGTAATTACACCCTCTCAATTAGACCCAATTCCCACCTAGCTATGTAATTACCTGGTCAAACAAACAGGCCAAACTGTGTAATTACACCCAATTACACCCAATTCTAATTACCTTGGTGTCTTTCCAAACAGGCCCTTAATGAATTCACTTGTTCATAACTCAAAAATACGAGAAATCTTTAAGTTATTTCAACAAGTTCTCGAGTTTAAATAAGTTTGGGCTTTGACAAAGTCCAACTCGTGCAACATTTCAATTTCCAAAAAAAAAAAAATGATTACTCGGATTTAGACTGAAACATTTTGGTACTTTAGCCTACCTTCCAATTTATATTTTTTTGTTTTTGGGAAGATATGTGTTAACATTAAATTTAAGACCTCATTTCTCTTAAATTTGCGCGCAGCTCAAAAGGACAAAATCTGCCATTACTAACTTTAAAAACAGCTCTCAAACTCAATTCAACATTTTGAAATCATATTATGAGTAAGCAGTTCAAAAGAACGTACTCCATTTTAGTGCTTCACACTTAATCTCATTTGATCTTTAATCCATTTTCGAAAGAAAAAAAAAACATTTGACAAAGTTTATCATGAGAAAAGTACTCAATTTAGCAACTAAGAATCACGTTCTTCCTGGGATTCATCTGAGGTTTAGGAAAAGAAACAAGTAGAGAGTGAGTAAATTTTTTTTATAAATCAACAATCTAGCATATAAGTAGTATAATATAAATGAAGAAGAAAAATCAAACTTATGGGCTCGGGCCCACTTGCGCCTCTGGACAGCTGCTGCTACTGTTGATGTTGACGGGCCGTTGGCTACGGGGTTGACTCGATGAGAATATATTATGTTGGACTGGAGGCCCAACACACAATGACGGAGGAGGAGTCCATTGACTCGTCGAGGTTTATGCATAGAAAAAATAAAAGTAAAGGATTAATGATCTGGTAAGACAGCCTCAAAATAACTTATAAGCACATTCATTGATACACTCTTAAACAGGGAATCAACAAGATTAAATGAGATACTTTACTGGAGAATATAGGCAAGACAAATAGCAGCCTCTAACACATTTTGGGATTTCTCTTAATAAGGTTCAAACAAAACATGAAATATGAATAGTCTTTAAGAACTTCAGCAAATAAGAATATTAATTCTAAACGTGGGAATTCAAGTTCAGCAGAAGGGTGAATAAGTTGTTACAATCATTCATCAATTTGCTTAAGTGAAAAAGGTAAGGCCAGGCATGGTCCCAGGATCTTCTTTTGAATTCAAACAAGATTTAGAGAGCTAATTTTTAGCCATGCACCAACTGAAAAGAGCAACAACCACTTTGCCACAGTATACTAGATAAACACCAGTAAACTGACGTTTTATACATGAGCTTTAACGAGGGCTCAAGTTCTAATTTAAACTATCAGTCAATAAAACGTACATGAAAATACCTCAAACAAGGAATGGACTAACTCAACTTCTTCAAATGTATTAAAGGGAATAACTGCACTTGAATATCCTAATATCCAAAAAAAAAAAAAAAAAAAAAAAAAAAAAACAGGGAGAGAGCTTGTACTATTAAACCAAGATGATTATCCACAAATAAACAATACCAGAACACATTTTATATCCTCAACGAATTCGGAAAGCGATAAACAAACAATTTCATACTTCATACATAACTACAGGAATCAACTACAAAGTAGTAGGCTCAACATAAAAATTTACTAAACCAATCACATAACTGAAAATACACGGAAATAAAGTTAATGGGCTGGGTCTGGGTAAATTTTGGGCTGAGTTATGGTTTCGTTTGGTATTTTTGCTAGTGGAGAAATGAGGAAGTGATTGGGGTTGGGAGAAAAAATAAAGGTAATGGGCTGGGCCTGCGTAAATTTTGGGCTGGGGAATTGTTAATTGGGCTGAAGGAGAAGCTGCTTTGAGAATTAAAAAGTGGCTAAAAATTAATTGGGCTGGTAACCTTTTATGTTTCAATTGTAAGAGATAAGGCCAATTTGAGACAAAATGAGGCGAAATAATCACTCAATTAATTAATTAAGCTTCTTGATTTGAACAAAGTAAAGTACTTATTTTACACAAAGACGGACTAATTATCACAATTAAGTCATAAGTGACTTTGATTTTGACAATTTTAAATAAGTACTAAGTTAAACACTTATTTTGAACCTAATTAATCCTTAAAATTTACATAAAATATACATAATATATATTAGGATATTTTGCCAAGTGAAATGGATAAATAACACCAAAACTAGTTTAAAAAATATATATTTTTGACTTTTCCGAATACGTATTTCATTTTGTTTGAAATTCAGGAAGCTCGACTAATTAATTTAAAATGTGAAGGGTCAAAATTGAGTGTCAGCAGTCTTATTTCACAATCGTAGAGGTTATAAATCTCAATCCCCTAATGATCCTTTAATTGCTTTTACTTACTCTGGCATATATTTGTTAGTATTAGGTTTAATTTTTATACCATCACGATTAATATTTTTTATTATATACTATCAACTTACTAAAAAATGTCAACTATAAATACTCCCTCCGCCTCAAATTATTTGTCATTTTCTTAGACACCCTTTAAGAAATATTAATTAGGAGGCAGGAGGGGTATTATCTAACTTTACCCTTATTTATGTCAAAGTTATAATCTCTCTCCGTTAAAATGTTTATTCTATTTATGTGTCATCTTCATTAATGACAAAATTCTACTCCGGGTAAAATGGAGAAAAATAATTAATTGTGCATTGAACTTCTAAAACGATAAATAATTTGAGATAACTATTTTTAATAACCGAGATAAATATTGAGACGGAGAGAGTAATTATCTATAAGTAAATAAGTCATGTCTGAGATTTTGTCTTGTATGACAAAAGTAATTTATTTTCAATTTCACGGGGAAATATTTTCCTAAAAACTGCTAATCCGTGTTTTGTTGATGAATGAAAAATTATCTTGAAAAATACATCTTACAAATTAATAATAATATTAACACATCGGAGAGTTTCTTGATGAAATTTTTGAATACTAATGATTAGTAAAAATGTCTCTTTGTTAGTTGGAGCAACTATTATAAAGTTAAATACAGTTCTATGGACAATGACTCACCCTTAAGTGAGGAAGTTATTTTCCCTATTTTGATGGAAGATGACTTCCTACTGTCAAAGATTTTCCTCCAAAATGACGTTCTTCGTGCCAAACACACATTGAGTTTTATTGGAAGACTATTATTTGGTTGCCACTTGATATTGCCCCGATAATATTAATCATTAATTTAGATAATTGATAAATTTGTTATCTTTTATTGAATACTAATTTGTCACGATCCCTTTTCTAAACAAGCCATGACTGGCACTCGGTGCCTTGACCGAGCGAACCAACTTAACTATTCTAACCTGTACTTTTTCATAACACATAACCCACATGCATTTAAATAAATAACTTAACTCTCAAAACTCTAATGTAAACAATCCTTAAAATAATCCAAATGAATCTCCAAATCCATAAATACTCAAACGTACTGAAAATGCTACCAAGTATCGTTATCAACTAAAACACGTCTATGAAGCCTCTACTGGAGTACTAAAGGAAATGCACAGGACATAGGATCCGCCCCTGATCCCAAAACAAATGCTAAATAAAGGAATAAATGAATAAACAGATACAAGTCCCCACCGAAAGCAAGAAGTGGAGCTACCAAAAGCACGGAGAGCGATGATCTCTAGCCTTTTGTCTGCAAAACTGGCACCTACGTTGTACTGCAGGCCAACGTAGGTTCCCAAAAGAGAACGTCAGTACAATCACCGTACTTGATGAGTCTCAACATTCTCCTCGCTAAAGTCTGAATAAGATCTAGGATCAAAATATGTAGATAATGAAGGTATAAGAGAAGAAATAAGTCATAATTTATCATAAAGAATCATACAACACTGAAGCAGAAACATAATCACTTGAAACATGTAACTTAATTCATTAAGTCCTTCTTTCACTTTCTTTAAGCTGTTTTAGTCGACATATCAACATTTAATAACCCTTTATACGGTTACTCGTAGCCCTTTATACGGCTATCAAATCTTTTACATCATTATGAAAATATTAGCAACCCTTTATACGGCTGCTCGTAACCCTTTATGCAGTTACCATTCATATTGCACCTCATTATTAAAAAAAAATGTTAACCCTTTGTACGGTTACTCGGAGCCCTTTATACGGCCACCTAATCTGTTATGCCTCATTATGAAATTATTAGCAACACTTCGTACGGTTACCATTAAATTAACGTTAGAATTAACTTCAAGCACATCATGACATTCTTCACCTTAAACCATAAAAAGAAGTTAAATCCTTCCACATTTCACAACAAGTATAAAGAAAACTCCAAACTTACAAATTGAGCATGACTTTCATGAGAAAAGAACTTTAGTAAAGACAAGTCTTTAACTCACCTCAAACGTGAAATTCAACACCTAATTAAAGCCTCCATCTTTTCCACCAATTCAAACTCCATTATCAATTTTTCTACCCAAATCTCAACTATTTAATTAGAACTAGAAATAACTATTTTACGAGATAGTAGACTGTTACAGAGGGAAAAGACACAGGAACGGAAATTAGTAGAGAAATTCTTATCACGTAAGTGCGAGAAACAGGGAGTGGAATACCCTTCAAGTGAAATCAACTGTTGTACCTCTAAAGCCTCCTTATTCCTAAACCTCTGTTAGCAAATATTGTTTCTTAGCCCTTCCATATCTCACGTGACCCATCAGTCATGTGAGTGGGCTTCACCCATTCTTTATTTTATTTAGCCCTTAGCTGTAGAATCATTCTTCCTCTTATATTCCTCTTTCTATTTTTTTTTTTTTTGTTAACTGATATCTGTAGCATATGCTACTACACCACACGGACAAGCAGCAAATTAAATACTCATTTAACTAAAAAGAAAAAGTTTCCTGATGCACATATATAATTTATTCAAAGTTTACACCTTGCACTATATCTTTAAATACCTTCCTACAACCGTAATTAGCCCAAAATAAGTATTAGGAAAATACGAGACTTTACATAATAATTATTATCTCTTACAATTTGGGTGAAACAGGAGTAGCAACCAGCTGTTAGTGGAAAATGAAATGACGGATGCAGGTAGTGTTGCGAAGCACTTAAAGACATTGACATTGATGAAGTCGGATTGTAGAAGCGTGATCAGGTTTCAGGGCAGTCAATGAGAGCTTATCTCAAACTTAGAATGTTTTGTTTTGGTTTTTAAATGTGTTCAATTTCCTTTTGTTTTGGCCTTTTGAGTGTGTGCAATTGGTTTGAAGAGAATTGTTTTTGGGATTCTATGCAAGAATCACTTTTGATGTTTTAACTAATTGTTCTGCAAAAATGGTTTCCTTTACTCTGTTTTACCGCTTAAATGCAGATCCTTCATCTGCCTTATGCTTTTTAATTCTTTCACTTTACTTAACATGCGAGGTCTGTTTGGTAGAGACTCTAAGGTGTTTTCATTATGGGTTATGTATTTGTTAAGGATTATAACTCAGCATGGGAAGATGATTCAAATATTGTTATCTATGACTATTATGTTGATAATTATTAAACTTCCGTTGTTATTTAGTTATCTATTGGCTAATGAAGTTAATTATGATGTATCCTATGGGTTCGCTCTATCTCGGGGTAGCTGGATGATGGCCACTACCATGGTCGTATCTAGTATAATAGTTATTGCTTCAAATGAATCAGTAACTTTTAGCCCAGACCTAGATTTTCTATGTAAAATAGATTTCATTGTTAAAAATATTGAACTATGAACCCATAACTCAAATAAGATGATGAATTTAGTAATTAAAATCTAAGTACTGGACCCACAAAATTATAATCCTGGATCTGTCTCAGATCACTGCCCCTTGGAATTTTGAGTCTTGACCACTATAGTTATTTTTGGATAAGACCATGCATATCCAGAATAAGTCAATAGACCAAGAGAAGGTCAAAAGAAAAAGAAGTTAAAACTCATCAGTAAGAGCTGCAGAGCAAAGTTAAGGACGAAGAAAGAGAGACAAAGCTAAGAAGAAAAGATTAGAATTCGTCAATGTTTATATGCATTAACAGTCTAAAGAGGGAAAGAAACATAAAAAACAATCAGCGGCAGCATATGGGTGTTTGTAAAGGTAGAGGATGAATGAAAGTGACAGATAAAATAAAAGGCAAATGACATTGAGGAGAGCAAATGGAGAAAA
This sequence comes from Lycium barbarum, assembly GCF_019175385.1. Taxonomy (NCBI): domain Eukaryota; kingdom Viridiplantae; phylum Streptophyta; class Magnoliopsida; order Solanales; family Solanaceae; genus Lycium; species Lycium barbarum. The sequence goes on from NC_083344.1 coordinate 2,051,455, forward strand.
AATTAGAAGAACAAATTGTGTTAGTTATGTGAGGCACAATGTAAAATGTCTGATTGTTCTGATGGAATACAACAGAATCAAATGAATGTATAGAAAGTCAGAAAGATGTTTTTTTAGGTCTCCCGCTCCAAACAAACCAATTATATTACTACAATTTAATACTCGTTATATAGGGACAGACAATAACATGGAGTTAAATTAATTTCAGGGTGATGTGTACGAACAATGAATACTAATGCAGTTAATATTAATACAAATTGAAAATTATCGTTTTATGTAGAATGATTGCGATCAAAAATAATATTCATATCCTGCCTTTTTTTATTTTTTATTATTTGGAACAAACATCAATTATTGAGTGTGGATGCAAGTGGCTTGTCAAACTTGAATTAATTTAAAATATAAGAGTAGTTAATTAACAGCTAGAAACAATATCAAACTTCTTTCTGGCAGCAATTAGCAGCCAACTTTGATTTAACTTTCTCTCATATGCTTTTTTTAAATAAGAGGAAACAGCAAAGGGGACACCGACCTTATATGCCTAGTGCATGTATTGCTATAACACCACACTCAAGAAGGGCATAACGAGAAAAGGTTCAAAATAGTGCTTTCGGCAAAGTTTATGTTTCGCTCGGCATATATATCATAACATCCTGCAAGTTATGCCCGACACTATAAAACTTTCAAACACTCAATATGATATAAAAAATACTACACAATTTACGTGGTATAACTTAATTCCTATAGGAGTTGTGTCGAGCAAAGCAAAAGTTCATTTTTCAAAGATAAAAATGTTACAAAACTTATATCGAGCGAAGCAAGTCTGAATATTTTCATTATATTGAATAGCAAGGGCAAAAAAATAAAGATCACAATTATGAGAGACAAAAATTAAAAATTAGTGCGTTTGAAGGGCAATCCGTGAAAAAACTTCTATAAAGAGAACATGGAGATATGCTATTTATTAACAAAGCAACGCCTTAGCAGAAAAAGAACTTGATTTATAACTTGGGACATTTCAATGTGTAGAAACTCTCCAAGGTGGCAAACATTTGAACATAGATATATGTAACAATAACAACATGCCCAGTGTATTCCCACAATGTGAAGTCTGGGAGGGTAGAGTGTATGCAGACCTTACCCCTGCCATAAAGATAGAGAGGTTATTTCCGATAGACTATTGACAACTTATTTATATATATGGGTTTTGCTAACCTACAACATGAAAATTGCAGGATAGCAAATGTACTGTAATACCCCGTGCCTTTAACCTAAGCTTTGACCATGATCCTAGACTTAGAAAATCAGATAAAGAATGTGGGAATTGGAATTTCCCTGTTCAGTTGTAAGATGGGGGTTTACGTCCATGAACAGTGACCGTATTTCAGTATACGGTACGTAATTCAAGTCGTAAACTGTTACCAAGAATTTCTGAGCATTCTGGAATTTGGCAGTTGGATGTCATATGGTTAAATACGGATTGTATTTCAAAATATGGTCCGTACTTCAAAAAGTATTTATAATTTGGGAAAACTTCCTTGATGAAAGTTGTAGAGATTTGAAATACCTTTCCAATGGTATATTATGAGGGTCAAACGGACATCCGTGCAAAGAGTTATGACCATTTTACTGAAGAGACGCAGTGCAGTCCGTATTTCAAAATACGGACCGTATTTCAAAATAAGGCCTGTATTTCAAAATTCGGCCAGTATTTAACTGGGCCGAAAATTTAATTTTTCCAGAACAGTATATATTCGTCCGTATCAGTTCACATCATTATTTTTCATTCCTTCAAGCTCTAGAACGACCTCCTACCCTCCTCCATCATCAAGAACACCAAGGTAAGCCCACTCTAATTATTCCAAGTCAATTCTAACATATATCCTAATAATCTAAGCAAGAAATTATTATTCCTAATCTAGGGTTTTCAAGAAAACCCATCTCTAGGTTCAAGAATCAAGATTTAGGAAATCTTCTTCAACCCTCAGGTCTCTAATTCAAGTTTTGGAGCAATTAAGGTATGTAGAACTTCCATCCACATGTGGGAATCTCTACGTTCTTCCCCATGCTCCGTATTCTTGATATCCATGAAGTTCAAACCCTAGGGCATTAAACTCAACATATTGGTAGCCCGTATTTGTTATATCCCGTATTTTTGTACGTTGGATTATTCATAAGCTGAGGTGGGGTCCACATGTCGAGATTTTTTTTAGGACGGATGACAAGTTACTTGAATAATATATGTGAAGTTAAACACAACCCAAGAAGGACCCTTGAGCCAAATCAAAGTGAAAGCCCTCCAAAATAATATTTTTAAGATACGTTTTCGGGTGATTTGACTTCGGGAGGTCATAACCCTATCATCCTTTGTGAATTTGGGAAAACTCCCAGAATGAAAGTTGTAGATAATTGAAATATCTTTCCAACCATAGGTCGTGGGCCTTCATGTGACATCGGGATAAGGAGATATAGACATTTTAAGGTAGAAAGGTCAAGCTGGGCAATGAATTCGGCCCAACCCGATTCCAAGTCGGGTCAGGCCCATTTTCTTTGCCATTTAATGAAAAATTTCGGCCTTTCTCCTTCATTTTCAGACCTCAACATCCAGAATATTTCATAGAGAGAGAGAGAGAGAGAGAGAGAGAGAGAGAGGAGAGTTAGAGAAAGAAACCAAGTTTTGATCAAAATCTAAGCCCCGAATCGCGAAGCTCATGAAGAGAAAAGTGTTGTACGTCGTGTTGCCTTCAATTTGAGCTAAAAATCAGACAAGAAAGAGAGGGTGGAAGTGGTTGCTGCATACTTAAGGTAAGATTAAGGTCCATTTTTCATTGTTAACAAGTTTATTTAGAGTTTTAACGGATTAGAACGGAGAAAATAACATTATAAACTCATTTGTTGTTTTGTTGGGATTTATGGATTAAGGGGCTGTTTTAGGTGGATTAAATGGATGGAATTAGCTGAGTTATGATGTATAATAATTGTTGATATTGTTGTTGATGTTGTTGATAAGTTGTTGTTCTTGAATTTTGGAGAATAAAGTGTATAAAGATATTGTATACAAAGCGTATACCGGGCTGTTTTATGACAATATTTTGGGGTTGTTTTATGTAATTTTCGTGGCTGTGTTATGACAATATTTTGGGGTTGTTTTATGTAATTTTCGTGCTGTTTTATGACAATATTTTGGGGCTGTTTTATGTAATTTTCGTGGCTGTTTTGTGACAATATTTTGGAGCTGTTTTATGTAATTTTCGTGGTTATTTTGTGACTATATTTTGGAGCCGTTTGGTATAATATTTGTGGCTGTTTTGCGATGATATTTTGGGGACTGTTTTATGGTCGTTATGGACTGTTTTGTGGGCTGGAATATCGGGGGATAGGCTGTAGTTGTTGTTGTTATATTATGAATATATGTAAATAAAGAAGTGTATACAAGCATTGGCATCCGAATGTATATTGGGTTGTTTTGGGAGTAATTTAAGAATGGATTTAATTCTAGTTTGATATGAAATTGTTGGTATTGTTGTTGTTGGTATTTTGATTGACGTTTGGCTAAGTTGGAATTTCGAGGATTGTTAAGTTTACAGGGGAAATGCTGCCCAATTTTCTCTAGAATTTACGACGCGTTCTTATAATCGATTAACTAATGTTAATATGAATTCTCCCATGAAGGTAACGACGTGACATTGGGGGAGAGCAAGTGAACGATAACATAGCTAAACGACAAAGGTATGTGAAGCTAGTCCTTTCTTTCTAATGGCATGAATCCTATAGCATAAGTTCCTTTCCTCTTCATGAGTTCCTATATTCCGGAAAGCTAGAAGCCTATATCCATAAATGTCTATATAAGATAAGAGATATGATATGATGGTGCCATATTGATAGTGATGTTATTTATTGCTTACACTCACCTTATGTTCTAATTCCTTCAAGGTGAGGCAGAATGTCAATAAATGCTCCATAATGAAATCGGGGAATCACGACATTACGTCACCCCGATAGAGTATAGTTGATCTTGAGTCTTATGCATATACTATGATAAGCATATTATGATAAGCATATTATTACAAGTATTTTATAATGAGCATGTCATGATCATAGTACACCGCGCCTCGTTGGCCGGGCAGTCACCGCTAAGGCGGGCAGCTATACGGATACACCATGACCGATTGGCATGGGCAAACACCACTAGTGGGCGGCATGAGATAATACCCCGGACGCGGGAGGCCTGGACGCGGGCTAATGTTATTGATTATCACACCGTACCTATATAGTCAGGCAGTTTATATACATATGTGTTATGCATACACGAGATGATGAGTATGGAAGTAAGTCAGCATGCAGTATGCCTCTATGATTCACAGTTAGTTACAGATTATACCTTATTTTATTGATGCCTCCCTATTTCATTGATGTATTATTATTGATTATACCTCTCATACTCAGTACAATATTCGTACTGACGTCCGTTTTCTTGGACGTTGTGTTCATGCCCACAGGTAGACAGGGAGACGATCTTGATCCAGGTGCATAGGAGTTAGCGGCTGATTTGAGAGCACTCCATTGTTCGGAGGTGCTTATGGTTATTCTGTTGTGTATATCTATATATATTTTGGGCATGACGGAGTCTTGTTCCGCCTATATGTATAGTACTTCAGTAGAGGCTCGTAGGTTCGCAGTGTGGGTAGTATGGTCTCACAGTTTTTACGTATATGCATACTACTATTTTGATAGCCTAAGGGCTTATGTTTATAAAAGTACGATTTCTAGCATGAATTGTATATAAATTTGATAAAGAAAAGTATAATAAGTATAGTGAGCAGTATAATGAGCGGTGCTCGGTGGTTAGCCCCGGGTGCCCGTTGCGGCTCCTAGTCAGGTCGTGACAAAAGTGGTATCAGAGCAGTTCAGTCCTAGGAAGTGTCTACGAGCCGTGTCTAGTAGAGTCTTGTTTATGGTGTGTAGCGCGCCACGCTAATAAACAAAAGGCTACAGGGCATTTAGGAAAAATGACCGTCTTTCATCTTAAGAGATCGTGCGATAGAGCCAAGTTAAGGATGCAACTATCTAATCTTTTCTATTTAATTTTCAGCAATGCCTTTGAGAAAGAAGAAGAAAGTCAGCACAATACTAGGCGTTGTGGGAGAAGGCACCAGCCGAGAGCCCCCGGTTGATCTAGGACATAGCGAGACTCAGAGTGCCACTCCCTCGCATGCTACGTCTATTCCTCCAGTAGCAGAAGAGTATGAAGAAGTCTCCACTCCAGCTCCAGTGCATCCAGCCCCTCCACCGGTTGCTTCGGGTCAACAAGTGACCGAGGCCATCCATTTACTGACACAGTTGGTTGCCGCCCAGGCACAGCGGCAGAATGTGAGTTCAAGTGATCGGTCAGCTAGTACCAGAGCTCGTGATTTTATGAGTCTAAATCCTCCGGAGTTTTTCGGGCCAAAGTCGGATGAAGACCCGCAAGGTTTTATTGATGAAATGTTGAGGACCTTAAAGATTATTCATGCGTCCGAGACCGAATCAGTGGAGTTGGCCTCTTATAGACTCCGGGATGTGGCGGTGTTATGGTACAATAATTGGGTGATATCAAGAGGAGAGAATGCACCTCCTCCTGTTTGGCAAGAGTTTGTTGACGCTTTTATTTGTCATTATTTGCCACCCGAGATCCGCCGAGCTAGAGCGGATATGTTCTTGAATTTAAAGCAAGGAAGCATGAGTGCTCGGGAATATAGCTTACAATTTAATTCTTTGGCCAGGTATGCTCCAACTATGGTGGCCGACATGGGGGATCGAGTGCACAGGTTTGTGAGTGGTCTGGGACCACATTTATTCAAAGATTGCTTGACAGCCTCATTGCAGGACGGGATGGACATTTCCCGTATACAGACTCATGCTCAGAATCTTGAGGGACGACAACCGCCGCAAAGAAGTGATCGTGATATTGACAGGAGACAAGGCAAGAGGGCTAGATCTATGGGAACAAGCAGTGAGTATAGAGGGGGACCGAGACAGATGCATTCTAGGCATTCAGGCCAGTCAGCGACCAGTGCGCCTCCCAGATTTTCAGATAGGAGGTTTGATAGTTCTTTTCGGTCAGGACAGGGCCAGAGTTCGAGGGGCTCAGATTTTCAGGCTAGAAGAGATTTCAGTCAGAGGGGACCCCCAGTACCGCGGTGCAGCCAGTGCGGTAGACTACATTTTGGACAGTGTCGCCAAGGTTCGGACGGTTGCTATGCCTGCGGCCAAGCTGGCCATATGATGAGAGATTGTCCTTCAGCGAGAGGTAGAGTTGGGACACATCCTACAGGGTCAACAGTTGGGTCTTCTTCAGTACGCCCGACAGCACAGACTTCTCAGACTACAGCAGGTAGAGGCAGAGGCAGAGGGGGAGCATTGACTTCAGGTGTTGTTCAGCCCCGCGTATATGCTTTAGCTGGGCGACAGGATCTTGAGTCCTCTCCAGATGTTGTCACAGGTACCTTGACTATATTTTCCCGTGATATATATGCCTTGATTGATCCGGGCTCTACTTTCTCTTATGTTACTCCGTATGTTGCTGATTGTATTGGGGTGAAACCCGAGCGAATTAAACCTTTTGAGGTGTTCACTCCGGTTGGCGATCCGGTAATAGCGAGGAAAGTGTACAAAAATTGTGTCATTGTAATATGTGACCGTCAGACCAGAGCTAATTTGATCGAGCTGGAAATGATAGATTTCGATGTAATTATGGGTATGGATTGGTTAGCCTCGTGCTATGCTAATGTCGATTGCCGGACGAAAATGGTTCGATTTCAATTTCCGGAAGAGCCCGTACTTGAATGGAAGGGTAATACTGCATCGCCAAAGGGTAGGTTTATTTCCTATCTCAAGGCGAGGAAGATGATAGCTAAAGGTTACATTTATCATTTAGTTCAGGTTCATGATACCGAGGCAAAGCCGCCAACTTTCCAATCTGTTCCGGTGGTAAATGTGATGCAAGCCGAGTTGCCTTAAGGACACTTCGAGGACCGTCCCGTGGAGTCAAAGTTTGGATGATAGAATGGAGAGGACGGATGGGAGATGGAAGAGCATTAAAGTGGCCAACGAGCAAGGAAAGCTATGTTTGCAAGAGGCCACATTAGGAAATTCAAGATTTCCATCTCCACAAGACAAGTCAAACAAGGCCCTTGCCTCATTAATGGCATTTATGTAATTAATAGGGTCTTCTATCATTTAGTTAGTATAAATAGCTAGTCTTTCATTTCATTAGGGGACTTTTGACATTTGGAAGAAAAGATGAGTGATATTTGAGAGTTGTCTCTAGAGAGAGAAACTTGTAGAGAGGCCATGGATGGCTCTTGTTGAACCTTTGATTGTGAGAGGATTGGTTGCTTGGGAATTCAATTCCCTTGAGATCATCCTAAGAGGTTGGTGTTTGTTAATGTTGATTAATTGAGGTATTTAGGTTTGATACACCTTTAGGTTGCTTTTAATTCCATTTTCTTGTGTCAATCTATCTATCCTTTACTTTCCTTGTTAATTTGTTGCTTCCGCGTATCCGTTATTGTATCAATTGGCATCAGAGCTTAGTTTAGATTTGTTCCACCAAATCTAATCTTGGGTTTTTGATTCAACAAAAAAAAATCCGAAATTCAAAAAAAAATCGAATTTTCTTGTTGATTTTGTTGAATCTAGTGTTAGATTAGAGTTTCTTAGTGTTTCTAGTGTCTAAATCTTGAATTTCGAATCCATTTGGAGTTAGGGTTTGTGTTCCACCATTGTTGAGCTTCAAAGCTTCAAGAACTTGAAAGTGGGTCTTGTTGAAGAAGGTGAAGTTGAAGGTTGAAACCTATTGGGTTTTGTTCTCTACATTAAAGAGAACTTAAATCCGAAATTTGAGCCAATTTGGAGTTGATTTGAGGGTAGTTGAATTTTTGAAGTGTTCTTGTGTTCTTGAAGACCTTCAAATCTTCATAAGGAAGAAGGCTCTCCAAAGGGCCATTTGATCCAAAAGTTGTCAAATATTTCTGATTTTTGCGGAAAAAAAAAGCATCGAATTGGCCCATATGCGACACTACATGCGACACATGCGAGTCGCATGTTGAACCTGCGAGTAGCAGGTTGTGTCGCATCTTGTGACAGAAAGTTGACAAAGTTGGTTGCCTCATATGCGAGACGCATATCACCGTCGCATGTTGCACATGCGAGTCGCATGTGATGCACCGGCGTAGCATGTTGCGCATTTCAGGTTTTTTCAACTTTAATTCTCTTTGATTCCATTTCTCAAAACAAAAAAATTCTTGATCCTTAGTTGATGGTTTTGTGTCCCTAATCCTTTGGTAGGGAACAAAAAAAAAAAAAAAAGAGTATAGAAATTTTAAAATTTTCATTATTTCAAATTGATACCTTGGATCAATTGGGGCTTCCCGGTCGTGTTTTCGAGTTATCACCTACCCGGGCCCGAAATTTTAGTAATTTATTTCCGATTTTTAGCATTCCAATTTCTTGTGTCTCAACTAGTAGCCATTTAGTAGTTGTTCCTACTTGTGTTTGCTAGTTCTTGTGTCCGCATTTCTTTCGTGCCAATTCTTTCGTGCTTTTCTTCATTTTATCTCGTTGTTAATTTCTTGGTTCAAGTGCGTTTGTTTTTAATTGAGTCGTCCTTGTTCTTCTTGAGTCTACAAGAATCCATTCCGATCTCGAGTAGTAATTGTGCACCTTGCAACCAACCGAATCCAATCGAGAATCAACATCGACTAATCCAATTGAGTGGTAAAAGGCAAGACTGTGTGAGTTCATTCGAGTGGTGCTAGCCAAGCACAAAAGAGTGTAAACACGAGTGTGGTGAGGTTTCTTTACTACTAACGTGTTTGCTAAGTATTCTTTGCAGGTACTACTCCATGGATAGAAGATGTCACTCAATGCTAGTGAGAGTGTTGAAAGAGGAGAGGATTCGTCTTGAAATTGATGACTACTTTAGTGAATGTTATGTTACTCCTCGTCTTGCGGTTGGGTTGGGGTTATCTATAGTGAAAAAGGCAAAGCAAAAGGGAAGGTTAACTAATGTGGCATATGTACCTTTCTCTTATGGGGAATACCATGAGAAAGTGTGTTGTGAAATACTCCCTATGGACAATTGTGACGTGTGCTTTGGGTTTGCTTGGTTTGAAGACCATGGGATTGCGGATGAACAAAATTGGCATAAGTATGTTGTGAATGAACGGGGGACACCTCTATTTCCAAACATACTTCATAGAACGAATCCAAGGATAAAAGTGAAAGAGCCCAATGTGAGTTGGCCTACCTTATGTATGAGCGCTAGTGGTGAAGAGTTTTATGAATGGGAACTCATGATGGACGAAATCTTTGCTAGCTACAACTACTCACGACTAAGGAAGATGGACTTAGCCGTTCAAACTTTTGACTCAAAGCTTGTCAAATATTGGGAGTACGTGAAATATTGTGGAAGACAAGTGAGGAGTCCCATCAAAACTTGGGAGGACATGAAAAGGATATTGAGAAGCCAATATCCCAAGCCACATGTGAGAAGAAATGAATCTTTAAGGGGTACCTCTTTTGAGAGAACCCCATGCTTGAAGGCAAAGACGGCGGCCACAACCATTCCTTCCATTGGTCAAAGGAGCTTGCATGAACACCAAGGTAAGATCACTTATCCTTACACTCCTACATCTTTGTGTGATTTTAATGTCAAGTCAAGCATGAAAGTTAGTTTACCTTGCGTTAAGCCTAATCCTCCCTTGCCGTGTATTGGTAATGCCATTGTTGAAAGTGTCCCCACACTAGTTGATCCTATTGATGACCGAATTGTTCCTTCTTGTAAGGTCGATTTGTGTCCACCTAGTGTTGACACTTGTGCTTTGAATGATAGTGTATTATCGAATGAAGGTGCTCAAACACTAGTTGATCCTTTAGATGACAAAATTGATTCTTCTTGCAAGATCGATTTGTGTCCACCTAGTGTTGGCACTTGTGAATTGATTGGTAGTACAATGTCATGTGGTCATCATGTTAGTAATTCCTGCGAGTTTGACATACTACCAACTCGTGTTGAAATTTGTATTGATCAACTTGCTTGTAATGATAATTCACTGCTTGAGGATCCTTGTGATGTGTTTAATGTACCTCTAGTTAGTGATAATGTTGATATAGTTGGTCAATTGAAAGAATGTGACATCTCACCCTTATTTGTTTCATGTCGAAATGGGTCTCTTGATCGTACTCTAGTGTCACGTGATAAGACTCCAATTTGTAGTGGTGTTGTGTGTCATGTAGATAGTCATGTGAGCGAAAATGCATTGAAAGATGACATTGGTTCTTTTGAGAGTGAAATGACATGCTTTGACTCCTCATTGTTCATGAATTACTCTCTTGTAAAGGATAATGTTTTATTTGAGAATGACATGACTGTTGAGAGTGAAATACCTAGTGGGATGTTTGGTAATGTTGAACGTTTAGTTTCCTTTGGAGGCTATAATGTGATATGTAACCCACTATGGGATGAAGACACTCTTTCCCATGATGGAGATCTTCCTTTGAGGAATTGTGATCCATTTGTGGGGAAGGAAAGTGTTACAAAGGAGGGTAGTTCTTGTCTAGAAATTGCAAATTCTTCCTTTCATGTTCAACTTCATAGTAACCCCTTGGATAATCTTGTCCTTGAACCGCATGGTGAGGTTACAATGGGGAGTGATATTGATGAGGAAGTTATTTTACGTAATACCTTTCTTTATTACTTGTTTGCATATGATGACATTCTTGAGCATATAGGGAGTGTATCTTATGTGGGAGAAGGCTCTTATGATCTAGCCAATGGTGTTCTTGACCACACTAGATGGATGTTCGTCCCCTTTGATCCGGGTGACACCTTGTGTGATTTGAGAGAACTATATTGGGGGAGTCTTTGTTTGAAAAATGAGAGTTTTCTTGTTTGGACATTATGCTACATGTCAAATAGAACCAATGTCGAGTTGCATACTTCATATTTTGAATCCATTGGTTTTATTACTCTATCCTTATGTCATGAACTTTGGAGGAATCAACTTCTTGATACCTCATGTGTGCAAATATTAGTCATGATTGTTATAGATGTGTGGTTGTACCACAAGTTTGTTTCATTTCTTGATCTTTGGGATAACCAAGTTCTTAGTACTCTACTTAAGAGCTTATTTTGCTTGAAAATGGTTGATACTTGGCTATATCAAAAATTTGTGCTTACTTGGAATGGTGGTAGGTTGGTCCACCTTAACACTAACCTTCATCCTTTGAGGACTTGGTTTTTGTTTGTCTCCTTTATGGCTTTGCAAGGTATAGATTCGAGGACGAATCCTTTTCAAGAAGGGGAGAATGATGCAAGCCGAGTTGCCTTAAGGCCACTTCGAGGATCGTCCCGTGGAGTCAAAGTTTGGATGATAGAATGGAGAGGACGGATGGGAGATGGAAGAGCATTAAAGTGGCCAACGAGCAAGGAAAGCTATGTTTGCAAGAGGCCACATTAGGAAATTCAAGATTTCCATCTCCACAAGACAAGTCAAACAAGGCCCTTGCCTCATTAATGACATTTATGTAATTAATAGGGTCTTCTATCATTTAGTTAGTATAAATAGCTAGTCTTTCATTTCATTAGGGGACTTTTGACATTTGGAAGAAAAGATGAGTGATATTTGAGAGATGTCTCTAGAGAGAGAAACTTGTAGAGAGGCCATGGATGGCTCTTGTTGAACCTTTGATTGCGAGAGGATTGGTTGCTTGGGAATTCAATTCCCTTGAGGTCATCCTAAGAGGTTGGTGTTTGTTAATGTTGATTAATTGAGGTATTTAGGTTTGATACACCTTTAGGTTGCTTTTAATTCCATTTTCTTGTGTCAATCTATCTATCCTTTACTTTCCTTGTTAATTTGTTGCTTCCGCGTATCCGTTATTGTATCAAAATGAATTTCCAGATGTATTTCTAGATGAACTCCCAGGTCTTCCTCCAGAAAGGGAGATTGATTTCGCTATCGATGTATTACCAGACACCGAGCCCATTTCTATTCCTCCGTATCGAATGACTCCAGCAGAATTGAAAGAGCTAAAGGCACAGTTGAAGGACTTACTCGAGAAGGGTTTCATTAGGCCCAGTTCATCACCGTGGGGAGCACCAGTCTTGTTCGTGAAAAAGAAAGACGGATCTCTACGAATGTGTATCGACTACAGGTAATTGAATAAGGTGACAATAAAGAATAAATACCCTCTTCCCAGAATCGCTGATTTATTTGATCAACTGCAAGGTGCTAATGGTTCTCTAAAATAGACTTGCGATCGGGTTACCATCAAGTGAGGGTTAGAGAAGCGGATATTCCTAAGACTGCCTTCAGGACGAGATATAGTCACTATGAGTTCCGAGTAATGTCGTTTGGGTTGACTAATGCCCCGGCGGTGTTCATGAATTTAATGAATAATGTGTTCAGGCCATTCTTGGATCTCTTCGTGATAGTATTTATCGATGATATTCTGGTATATTCTCGCACAGAGTCAGAACATGCAGATCATCTAAGAATTGTTCTTGGCATTCTTCTAGCCCGAGAATTATATGCAAAGTTCTCGAAGTGCGAGTTTTGGCTGAATTCTGTAACATTCCTAGGCCATGTTATATCAGATGATGGCATCCGAGTCGACACTCAGAAAATTGAAGCCGTGAAGACTTGGCCAAGGCCTACGACGCCCACAGAAGTTCGTAGTTTTCTGGGTTTGGCAGGATATTATAGAAGGTTCGTAGAGGGATTTTCTTTGATTTCAGCCCCATTGACGAAGCTAACTCAGAAGTCCGCTAAATTTCAGTGGAACGATGCTTGTGAGTGTAGTTTCCAAGAATTAAAAGACAGATTGACTTCAGCCCCAGTGTTAACACTCCCAGAAGGGCCAGATGGCTATGTGTTATATTGTGACGCTTCCGGTGTGGGACTAGGATGTGTATTGATGCAACATGGCAAGGTTATTGCATATGCCTCGAGACAACTGCGGAAACATGAGTAGAATTATCCAACTCATGATCTCGAATTGGCTGCGGTTATTCATGCTTTGAAGATATAGAGACATTACTTATATGGGGTGCACGTCGATATCTATACAGATCACAAGAGTCTCCAACACATTTTTAAGCAGAAGGAGTTGAATCTACGGCAGAGGCGGTAGTTAGAATTGTTGAAAGATTATGACGTGAATATTTTGTATTATCCCGGAAAAGCGAATGTGGTAGCCGACGCGCTTAGCCGTCGATCAATGGGTAGTTTATGTGGAGTTCCTTCAGAAAAGAAAGAAATTGTTCGTGAGCTCTATCGACTAGCAGAACTTTGGGGTGCGTGCAATTGATTCGGGTAGTGCAAGTATCAGCCTTAATGACCCCGCAGTTTCATCCCTGAGTGTAGAAGTGAAGGAGCGACAATATGACGACTCTCAGTTAAGTCGTTACCGAGACCTATCTCGTGAAAAGGAAAAGTCTCCATTTGAAATTTCCATAGACGGAGTCCTACGATATCAGGGCAGGCTATGCGTACCGGATGTGGCAAATTTGCGCCAACGAATTTTAGAGGAAGCACACTATTCTCGGTATTCTATTCATCCCGGTGCAACCAAAATGTATCATGACCTCAAATTGATATATGTCACACCCCATTTTAACCGGGAAGTTGATTTAGGAGTAGGACGTATTGGTGATTCCTATTTATTTCGTTTTAAGGAGTCGCCACCTAATTAATTTAACGGTGAATTAGGACACCTAGATTTATTAACTAAGGTAAAGTTAAAACTAAACCTCCGTTAATAGTCTGCTTAACCGGGATGATTCTAGGTAAGGGCTCTATATTATCCTAAAGGGAAGGGGTTAAGCATCCTTTAGAATCCATTAACTTACGGTTATCCGACCAAACTTAGGTTAATTAATTGAAGTAAATATAATGTTTAAATTTGTAAATGTTGCTAAAATTTTAAAAGGAAAATAATATTAGTGAAAATAAGATTTACAGAAAATATAATATAAAAGAAAACTTAAAATGCCATTTTTTTAAAATAGGACTTATAAAGGTTGTTAAGGCTTCCAATGAAAGTATGATAGTGCTGTTTAAAATATAATAACTTTTTAAGAGAAGATTTAGTAGATGTGAACTTTAGATAGAATTACATTATATGAGTATAGTAGTGTAGAAAATCTAAACTTATTTTTTATAAATAGAATGCAAAAGATAATGAGTTTTCTTTCTCTTCTATTTAATTATGCTTGACTATAAATATGTATAGTTGGATGAATCTTGAAAACAGTGTTTATAAAATATACTTGAGTTTATATTTGCGTATTAGTGATGTTTTAAAATGTATATGATAGTAAGAATAAAATATGATTCCCTTTACTTAAAATATATAGTCATGTTATTTTGCAAATCAATTGTTCCAAATAAAACAAATATTAGACATTATAAATAGTTTTAACATGAAAAGAAGAGAATAAAACTTATGGAATTAATTATTGGTTTACTACCCATTACTAAGACTAAACCCCACTAATTTCACTACGGTTCATCTAAATTAACAAGTGTTAGTCATGTGATACAAATTAAATGCATAAAAAATAAAATAGAGGAGTAAATAAGTTAAATGGGCTCAGCCCATTTCATGGCTGCTATGATCAGACTGTTGTTGGACTTCAGCCCAGTAATTTCATTGTATTGCTGTGTCCTGCTGCTGTATGGGCTTGGCCCAGAATATTATGGATCATTTTTTGGTGCGGACAGAGAACTGACCACGAGAGGAGTCTTGTTGGGCTTTTAGCCCAACGCCAAATGCGGGAGATGACGAGTCACTTGGACTCGTACGCGATAGTCATGCATAAAATAAAAGTAAAAGGATTAGGAAATGAGCAGATTAGATAAGGAAAATAAATAGACAAAGGTGAATTCTTAGACAAAAGCATAACCAGCAGAGTCTAACGAGATACAAGTTCCAAAGAAAAATCAACATGAAACTTAATTGCAAGCCAAACTAAAATCCATAGAGTTTAAAAAAAATCGTTGTACTAGTCATTTTTAGGGACTTGATTTTTCTAACTTAGCTACTGGTTCATACAAGTATAAGTTAGATATCAAATCTATGTGATGGGTTTAGTTATAGACTCAAATACCAAAGGTTAAAGACAGTAGCAGCTAGCTAATTAATTGATATTGCTTCGAAAATATGTGTGTAAACATATACAGGGAAATCCAATGCACTGCAGCAAACAAAAAATAGAATTCCTCATCATCAAAGCATGACAATAAACTAATACCGAGTGCAAAAATAGAACCATATCCGAATAAAACATTACAGATAATCCAAATTGACCAGAAACCTAACAAACTTCAAAAGATAAGAGCAACAGAGAACTCAAATCACCAACCATCCCTGATGCGTTCTATATTGCAGTGATTTAAACCTTAGTCAAAACATCAACAAACTAAATTAATGCATGAATGTGTTCGACTGGTTGGACATGAACATACTTACGGAACCGACACATAAATAGTTCAAACTAGAAAGGAATCAGATAGACTGACTTGGACACTTCAAAATATGGCATGCTAATACCTAAAGGGCATAGCTTCTACAATGAACCGAACAGTTTTGGCACGAGAGGTAAACTAAACCAACTAAAAAAAACAACAATAGCCAGCCAAACAAACTTAACATGCATAAAGATTCTTGCTGCTAGATACTTTGAGCTTATTTGCATACATAGTATGCAGGGATATACATAGATTAAGCATATTAGAATCAGCCAAGGTAGGTGTTCGCAAACACTAGACTATTCTGATGAACTAAAACCAAACAACTCATGAGCGCAACAGCATAGCGAGCATTTCTAGTAAACTGAGTTTTGAGCCAATTAGGTATACATTTGATTACAAATCCACATGCTTGAGATAAGCTTAATCAGCAAAACATATAATAGAGGCACTTTCTTCAGTTTACTTTAAGCTTTGCATTCATAGATCAACACATTTTAAGAACAATTCTTGACTCAAGTAACCCACCACAAAGAAATCATTGTTGTATGTCAAACACCTAGGTCACCAATGACTCTAACTTAATCTAAACAGGTTCAGAACCCAGATTTTAGAGAACAAGCAAGGATTAATATCATTCTTCCTAATAGTTCATGGAGTTAACCAACATACATGATTAATAAGCAAATCATCCTAGGCCTGACCACATAGTTAGCCTACTGATTCATATTTTCTTTGATTAAATCATATTCGACCATATTCAAACAAGCTAAACCCAAAACTTGAAAGCAGTCATGGACAAGTTTAAATTGAAACAAACCATGCCAAGAGTGTGAGATTATTTAAACAACAAGATAGCAAATCTTAAAGCAACGCTGAAATTATATTGGAAAATGACACAATACTAATCTGATGATCGAGTCAAGCAATGAGCTAAACATGATGGAAGGCAGGTTGATATCACATTTGTTAACAAACTGGGCATGATACATGTCTAGGTGCAACTAATCTGATTTAAAGTATACCAAACCTTATGAGCTAGCATGCCAAAACTGATAATATGATTTAAATAGCTGCACATACTATGCTGGGCTTAGTATTTATTAACAACATGATTTATATGGCACACCTCTGTCAGACTGGCAACATGCCCCAGCTAAAACAACAATTAAACCCATAGCATTATATCAAACCAACAAAACCATTAACTACACCAACTAAGGCCTACTAACAGTGTGCAAGGATTAGTTGCTAGATTATACTCTCAAATTTGCACTAAACATATACGTATCACTCGAACATTTTAGAAGGAAAATCTTGATGACTGTCGGTGCTTAAAACAACATCTTAGTTATATTGAAACAGATTCGTCAATGCCAACATATACTCTATCTCAGATTAAGGATCACATGAAGGAGATTATAAAGTCTGAAATTCAGATTACAACTTCCTATACCAACTTAAATCATCCAGATTGAAACTAAACAATGTAAACGACCACAAACAAACCTTATTAGCTTGAACCTGAACTAATCATCATACATGAACATAATTAACAACTCAAACAGATTAACACAGAAACGTGTGAACAGACTTATCTATTAACCAAACTAATTTAACTAAACTACATATGGTAATCACAGAATGACAAACTAAGACAACATAGAGCAAACAGGGAATGCAAGCAAAATAAAGACTAGAGAATTACCTTCTTCGGGTGCAGCGAAGTGGGTGCGAATCTTCGATCTACACCCGAACACTTTGAAATTCGAACTTGCGTATACTCGGATTAAAAGCGACCCAAAGGCAAGTAAAAAAAAATAGAAAATTGATTTAATGTTCTTGGTTCGACGTTTAGAATTTTCTTATGACTACTGAAAACTTGATATATATATATATATATATATATATTTGGAGAATTTTGGGGTTTCAAGATCTTTAATTTTCAGGGGGTTTCTACGGCTAAAAGAAAACGGATTCTTGGAGGAATTTTATGAAACGAACAAAGATCCTCTGTTCTTGAGGGATTTCACCCATCAAAAATCCTCCTATTTCTTGGGGTCATTTCATGAACCTGAAAATCCTCCCATTAAAATGGATTTGAGTCAGTACTTATAGGGAAATTTTAGGGCTTTCGTTTGACAAGAAGAGAGAGAGAGCGGGGAACAGGGGAAAGTGGGGAACAGAGGGAAGTGGGAGCGGGGTGTAGGCGGCGGTGGTGGGGTTGGGAGATGATGAAGAGGAGCGGCGGTGGTGGGGATGACGATGAGAGAGGAGGGACCGAAGAGAGAGAGAAAGAGGAGAAAAAGAAAAGGGGGGGAGGGGTGTCGGCTGAAGGAAAAATATGAAACCCTAAGGTTTCATATTTTGTTAAAAGGGTATTTGGGCCGGGTCGGGTACAAATCAAACGGGTATGGGCTAGTCTGTTTGAATGAATAGTGGGCTGAAAAATGTCGGGCTGGGTATTAAAAATGTGGATTGGTCCGAAAATTGGGTTGGTTTTACAAATTAGGCTTTAGCCCAAAATAGTTTTAGGATTTAATTATGGACTGAATTAATACGGATTAAAATGTTACTTAATATAAAATATGTAATTATTAGTGCTCGGATAATAAAATTATATGACATTGTAATAGTCGTGCAAAAAAAATATTTTTTAAAGTTCAACAGCAAATGAAAGATATTATTTAACGGTGCGAAAACAAATGCGATGCATGCGCATATGATGGTAAAAAATGTTGAAATGATAAAAAATAAAATAAAAATAAATGTGAATTATAATAATCATAATAATAATAATAATAATAATAATAATAATAATCATAATCATAATAATAATAATAATGGTAGTAGAAACGGTAATAAAAGATAATGACAGGATAATGCAAATGCCGGTATTAATAAAGAGCTAATAATTATAGTAAAATATAAATATATATTTTTTAATTTTCCAAAAAATATTAGAAGCGTAAATAGGTATTTCGGAAGAGAGGCAGGACAAAATTGGGCGTCAACAATATACTGGTGGGATGGCATGAAGAGGAATATAGCAGATTTTGTAGCACAATGTCCAAATTGCCAACAGGTAAAAGCAGAACATCAGAAGCCAGGAGGCTTATTACAAACAATGGAAATTCCTACGTGGAAATGGGAAATCATTAATATGGATTTTATTGTGGGATTACCCCGTTCACGGGGGAAGCATAATTCTATATGGGTGATCGTGGACAGGCTCACAAAAGCAGCTCATTTCCTCCCAGTCAGAACCACGTATTCGGCAGAAGACTATGCCAAGTTGTATCTAAAAGAAATTGTGCGACTTCATGGAATTCCTTTGGCCATTATTACAGACAGATGGCACAGTTTACAACTAAGTTTTGGAAGTCCTTTCAAGAAGGTCTAGGTACTCAGGTCAAGTTCAGTACGACATTTCATCCACAGATCGACGGACAAGCCGAGCGTACTATTCAGACCCTGGAAGATATGCTACGAGCATGTGTGTTGGATTTTAGTGGTAGTTGGGATGAGCATTTACCCCTTATTGAATTTGCCTACAATAACAGCTGTCATTCCGGTATTCAAAGGGCCCCATATGAAGCTTTGTACGGGAGAAAATGTAGATCTCCAATTGGATGGTTTGAAACAGGAGAGACACAATTAATAGGCCCCGACTTGATTCAATGAGCAGTCAAAAAAGTCAGGATCATCCGAGATCGATTGTTGACAGCCCAGAGTCGCCAAAAGTCCTATGCAGACAATCGCCGACCAGACCTGGAATTTCAAGTTGGTGATTGGGTGTTTCTGAAAGTACACCGATGAAGGGACTGATGAGATTTGGCAAGAAATGGAAACTAAGCCCTAGATATATCGAACCCTATGAAATCATTAGTAAGGTGGGTCAGGTAGCCTATGAATTGAATTTGCCTTCGGAACTTGAATCAGTCCATCCGGTATTCCATGTTTCGATGATCCGCAAGTGTATTGGAGATCCCGCAAGGATTGTCCCGATAGAGGATGTGCAAGTGACAGAGAAGCTAACATACGAAGAAGTGCCGGTTGCTATTCTAGATAGGCAAGTGCGAAGGCTTCGGAATAAAGAGGTAGCATCAGTCAAAGTTCTATGGCGGAACAACAATCGGGAAGAAATGACTTGGGAAGCGGAAGAGAAGATGAGATCTATGTACCCCCATTTACTCCAACCCTTGGAAGAAATTCAAGATGAAACGTCAATGATATAAGGTATGTACGCATTATTTTTATATTTTTGGTCGTGTGTGGCCATAGATGTGTTGATATTGTAATATAGCCCTGAGAGGCAATGATATTATGGGTTGCTGCGACAGGTTGATAGTGCCAGATTACAAGGGAAACTCTGGCAAAAATTTTATAAAATTCCCGGATAGTTTAACATTCGAGGACGAATGTTCCAAAGGGGGGAAGGATGTTATATCCCGTATTTTTGTACGTTGGATTATTCATAAGCTGAGGTGGGGTCCACATGTCGAGATTTTTTTTAGGACGTATGACAAGTTACATGAATAATATATGTGAAGTTAAACACAACCCAAGAAGGACCCTTGAGCCAAAGCAAAGTGAAAGCCCTCCAAAATAATATTTTTAAGATACGTTTTCGGGTGATTTGACTTCGGAAGGTCATAACCCTATCAGCCTTTGGGAATTTGGGAAAACTCCCAGAATGAAAGTTGTAGATAATTGAACTAGATTTCCAACCATAGGTCGTGGGTCTGCATGTGACATCGGGATAAGGAGATATAGACATTTTAAGGCAGAAAGGTCAAGCTAGGCAATGAATTCGGCCCAACCCGATTCCAAGTCGGGTCAGGCCCATTTTCTTTGCCATTTAATGAAATATTTCGGCCTTTCTCCTTCATTTTCAGACCTCAACATCCAGAATATTTCATAGAGAGAGAGGGAGAGGAGAGTTAGAGAGATAAACCAAGTTTTGATCAAAATCTAAGCCCCGAATCGCGAAGCTCATGAAGAGAAAAGTGTTGTACGTCGCGTTACCTTCAATTTGAGCTAAAAATCAGCCAAGAAAGAGAGGGTGGAAGTGGTTGCTGCATACTTAAGGTAAGATTAAGTTCCATTTTTCATTGTTAACAAGTTTATTTAGAGTTTTAACAGATTAGAACGGAGAAAATAGCATTATAAACTCGTTTGTTGTTTTGTTGGGATTTATGGATTAAGGGGTTGTTTTAGGTGGATTAAATGGATGGAATTAGCTGAGTTATAATGTATAATAATTGTTGATATTGTTGTTGATGTTGTTGATTAGTTGTTGTTCTTGAATTTGGGAGAATAAAGTGTATAAAGATATTGTATACAAAGCGTATACCGGGCTGTTTTATGACAATATTTTGGGGCTGTTTTATGTAATTTTCGTGGCTGTGTTATGACAATATTTTGGGGTTGTTTTATGTAATTTTCGTGGCTGTTTTATGATAATATTTTGGGGCTGTTTTATGTAATTTTCGTGACTGTTTTGTGACAATATTTTGGAGCTTTTTATGTAATTTTCGTGGTTATTTTGTGACTATATTTTGGAGCTGTTTGGTATAATATTTGTGGCTGTTTTGCGATGATATTTTGGGGACTGTTTTATGGTCGTTATGGACTATTTTGTGGGCTGGAATATCAGGGGATTGGTTGGAGTTGTTGTTGTTATATTATGGATATATGGAAATAAAGAAGTGTATACAAGCATTGACATCCGAATGTATATTGGGCTGTTTTGGGAGTAATTTAAGAATGGATTTAATTCTAGTTTGATATGAAATTGTTGGTATTGTTGTTGTTGGTATTTTGATTGACGTTTGACTAAGTTGGAATTTCGAGGATTGTTAAGTTTACAGGGGAAATGCTGCCCAATTTTCTCTAGAATTTACGACGCATTCTTATAATCGATTAACTAATGTTAATATGAATTCTCCCATGAAGGTAACGACGTGACATTGGGGGAGAGCAAGTGAACGATAACATAGCTAAACGACAAAGGTATGTGAGGCTAGTCCTTTCTTTCTAATGGCATGAATCCTATAGCATAAGTTCCTTTCCTCTTCATGAGTTCCTATATTCCGGAAAGCTAGAAGCCTATATCCATAAATGTCTATATAAGATAAGAGATATGATATGATGGTGCCATATTGATAGTGATGTTATTTATTGCTTACACTCACCTTATGTTCTAATTCCTTCAAGGTGAGACAGAATGTCAATAAATGCTCCATAATGAAATCGGGGAATCACGACCTTACGTCACCCCGACAGAGTATAGTTGATCTTGAGTCTTATGCATATACTATGATAAGCATATTATTACAAGTATTTTATGATGAGAATGTCATGATCATAGTACACCGCGCCTAGTTGGCCGGGCAGTCACCGCTAAGGCGGGCAGCTATACGGATACACCATGACCGATTGGCATGGGCAGACACCACTAATGGGCGGCATGAGATAATACCCCGGACGCGGGAGGCCTGGAAGCGGGCTAATGTTATTGATTATCACACCGTACCTATATAGTCGGGCAGTTTATATACATATGTGTTATGCATACACGAGATGATGAGTATGGAAGTAAGTCAGCATGCAGTATGCCTCTATGATTCACAATTAGTTACAGATTATACCTTATTTTATTGATGCCTCCCTATTTCATTGATGTATTATTATTGATTATGCCTCTCATACTCAGTACAGTATTCGTACTGACGTCCGTTTTCTTGGACGTTGTGTTCATGCCCACAGGTAGACAGAGAGACGATCTTGATCCAGGTGCATAGGAGTTAGCGGTTGATTTGAGAGCACTCCATTGTTCGGAGGTGCTTATGGTTATTCTGTTGTGTATATCTATGTATATTTTGGGCATGACGGAGTCTTGTTCCGCCTATATGTATAGTACTTCAGTAGAGGCTCGTAGGTACGCAGTGTGGGTAGTATGGTCTCACAGTTTTTACGTATATGCATACTACTATTTTGATAGCCTAAGGGCTTATGTTTATAAAAGTACGATTTCTAGCATGAATTGTATATGAATTTGATAAAGAAGAGTATAATAAGTATAGTGAGCATTATAATGAGCGGTGCTCGGTGGTTAGCCCCGGGTGCCCGTTGCGGCTCCTAGTCGGGTCGTGACAGTATTTATGTACATGAATTTTGTATCTATATTCGTTATTGTATTCCTAATCTTCCATTACGGTTATTAGGAACCCTAGCTTAATCCTTGAATCATGAATTCTTCTTCATGTGTTCTCATTATGTTTGTATGAAACTTTATGATTTTATGTAGCAAGTTACAAGCATGTTTTCAAGTCAATTATATATATATATATATATATATATATATATATATATATATAATTATGAACTATTGTTATTACTCATGAATCAAGAACATGTTTGCAAGACTATGACAAGTTATTTCACGAAAATCATGGGCTTCTTAGCCAACTATATCATGTTCATGTTTTTGGGAATTGCTTAGTTAACCGAGAAGGCTCAGATAGCCTGAAACTACGTTGCCACCGTAGGATAAGGGTTGTCAGCAAGGAGCCAACACCTTCATTATGCAGTTTGGATCCTTACATGCTTATTATCATGTAAATCTCATATCCCTGGCAAGGTGTGAGTGTTCTCCTGGTGGGACGCAAGTACCAGATCATGTTGTTGGTTATACTATAGCGTTCCCCACGTTACAAGCAGTTTTATATATATGTATTTTCATTGATTTACTGTTTTCAGACTTTACTCACGTTTTATGCTCATGTTCAAGTTACATTCAATTTCAGTTCATGTCCTATACCTATGTTGTGCCATGTTCTTCATTTCAGCAGGTTTTACATACTAGTACTATTCACTATGTACTAACATCCCTTTTGCCTGGGGCCTGCACTTCACGATGCAGATACGGGTTTTCAGGAGCATACACTTGCGCAGTAGGATCACCTCAATTATCAGCTTATTGGTGAGCCCCACTCCTCTCGGGGTTCAACATGGAGTTTGCATTAGTATTCAGTTATGGTAGTCCAGGCCATGTCCTGGTAGTTAGTATTCAGACATGTTTTAGAGGTTTCATAGACAGATGTTAGTTCACAGAGTCAGTTATGCTTCCATGTTTGCAGACTATTAAGTTTTCATGTTATTTCATGCTACGAGATAATTTCAAGACTTTATTCCGCAAATTACATTTTCATGATTCATTTAAATTGCATCATATAGATTATATTGTTTTGATGCCAATATTGACAAGCAAGCCATGAGGTTCGCTCAGACACATGCAAGCAAGGCCCGAGTGCCGCGTTACGCCCAGGCCATGGTTCGGGACGTGACATGTACCCACTTTTTGCTTGAGTAAAATACCTCTGCCAGCTCACTAAAGTAAATACTTTTAGGTGCTTATTGGTCTTTTACCCAAATTCCCAAATTTCCACCCTCTATCTTTTGCATCAGCCAACTCCCCTCTCTCTGTCTCTCATATGTATAATCTATGGACAAACATGACCCAACAGCCATGATTCTTATCTGATCTTCCAAGTTTTTTCTACTTCTTTTTCTTCTCTATCTCTCCCCTTCTTCCAATATCGAGCAGTGCCAAAAAAAAAATGAAGATGAGAGGATTTAAGAAGTTATGGAGAGAATAGGTCAACTTTATGAAAATCTTTATTTTTTGAGTGTTAGAAATCCTAATAATTAGTGGACTTGAAGCATATATGTAGACAGCACAGAGAAAAAAGAAAATTTTCTTTGTAATTTTTTTTTTTTACTGGTTACATATTGAGTTCGTTGAACAATAATTTGTCGGGATAATTTTGATTTTTTTCATCATTATAAAATTGAAAATTAGAAAGCATGAATTTAGAAGATCTACATCTATTCATAACAAAGTCTTTGCCTAAGGGTTTTCGTAATTTGTCAACTTCAACAGATTGTTCCAACTTAAAGCAAACCCATATTTTTTCATTCACTCATTTTCTTTATTTTTTTTCTCCACAAAGACCACTCAGCGTGCGCTAAAATGGTTAAGCGGTATTGGACGAAATACCATTCATTATTGTTTTTTTGAAGTTTAATCTGAGAACAAGCTGTAGGAGAAAGGGAAAGAAATTTGGGAATTTGGGAAAAAGACTAATAAGCCCCCAAAAGTATTTAGTTTAAAGAGCTGGCAGGGGTATTTTAGTCAAACAAAAAGTGTGTACATTGCTATCTTACAACTTTCATATTGTAGGTTAGCAAATATATATATATATATAAAAAAAATTGTGTGTTTGTGTGTGTATGATGACCCACATAAATAAGTAGGGACTAAATATGTAATGATATAGCAGCTATTACCTTTTTATACAGGAGAATGTGGAATTTGCTTCAAGAGAGAAAAAGTAAAAGAAAAATTTTAAATTTTTTTTTATACTGGAGAATGTGAAATTTTCTTTTAGAAGGAAAAAAGTAATAGAAGAATTAAAAAAATTATATTGAAGAATGTGGAATTTGCTTTTAGAGGAAAAAGGTAAAAGCAAAAATTAAAATAGTCAAAGGCTAAAATTGTCATGAATAATAATTCGTGACATTCTCATACTGTTACAATTTTTCTGACAAAAATTCATTTCCAAAGTTATAACACAAATTTGTTTACTTTTATGCAACATCAATTATTTGTTCTTGATCTTTCAATTGGTTTCGAAGATTGCTCGTTATCGTTGAAAAGGTATACATATTCATAGATTTGTATTCTCAGTATTTCAAATAACTTACCATGGTTTTTCAAAACTTAAGTAGAATAATTAATTGAATTTTCAATATTTTTTTCCATTTAATGTATGGAAACAAAAATCATTACCTATACAAAATCTCTAGTGTATTTTCTTCTGAAAAGATGTACTCTTATCTAAACTTATGATGAGAAAGCAGAAAACAATAACACAACAAGAGTAAGGGTAATTGTAGCTACTATATCCTCTTTCTTCAGGTTTATGTGAGACTATTTAATTTTTAGTCTTTTTCAAAAAGATTAATCTCTTTATATTTGAAAGTAATTTAACTTTAAGCTTCTCGTGTTGTCTTTCATTTTTTTTGTACGGAGTGCCCT
This sequence comes from Lycium barbarum, assembly GCF_019175385.1. NCBI lineage: Eukaryota > Viridiplantae > Streptophyta > Magnoliopsida > Solanales > Solanaceae > Lycium > Lycium barbarum. The sequence goes on from NC_083344.1 coordinate 2,077,075, forward strand.
TCAAATGCACTGCTCTTTAATTTTTTCCCCTCAAATTGTTGGTCTTTATTTTTTTTTCTTCGCCTAAAACTCTTAGGTTCCGGGTTCAAACCCTCGCTCAGTCAAAAATTTAAAAAAATTACCTAGGTAGAACTTGGATTCCCAAGGCAGTGTTTTGCCTGCGAAACTCTGCTTTAAGGCAAAATTCTGTCTGAAGGTAAAATTTTACCTGAAGCAGGCAAAATTCTGCCTGCAGGCCTAAGTTTGCTATAAAACTCTGCCTTGTAATTTTTTTTTTTTTGACTAAGCCGGGTTTCAAACCCCAAACCTCGTGGTATTAGGTGAAGGATAAAAATAAAAGACCAATAATTTGAGGGGCAAAAATTAAAGGCCAACCCAAAATAAGGGCATTCCTGCGAATTGTCCATTGTCCTTAATGCCATGACTTCTATATAGTCATATAAATGTCATGACATTTTTAAAACCACAAGTTCCAAACATTTTCATTCCTTCTTAAATTGTGTTCCAAGTCAAACATATTCAGATAAAATAAAACAAATGGAGTATTAATTAGCTGGAGAATACACTTTTCTTTACAACGGCCTACTTTAATACCATGTAAAAGTATGTAACCATGAAACCATCCAATCTAAGAACTTAAATGGTTAGAAAGAATACATTTTTCTTTACGAGTAAATATCTCAAAAGTTCACTCAACTATAAAGAATTATTTAGCAAAAAGATATTACTTGCTTCTGTATCAATAAAATCACTCAACTTGTATTTCTTCACTTACAAAATCACTTAATCACATTTGTCATAAAAAAAAACTTTACATCATGGCAAAATAAATATTACTCCCTCCGTCCCATAATAAGTGTCATCTTAGCAAAAAACACGCATATTAAGAAATTAATAATGCAATGTGAAGTTTACTAAATTACCCTATATAGTAAAATAAATTACTTTTTCCTCTTGATTAAAACATGCACAAGTAGTAATCATTTTTTACACTGGGAATCCAACAATGCCTGATTACTATGTGACTTTTTCAATCATCATTTAGATGTTACTTTAACTTGTCAGTTTTTTCCAAGAGTAGAGTTGGAAAAATGTAACAACCCGCTTGGTCATTGTTGAAAACCTTCTGCGATCCATGTTCAAAACCAAGTTTCATGGGGATTAAAAGCTAAGTTTGCTTAGAAGTGTCGCGCAAAATTGAAATCGTGATCAAATCCTGAGAAATCAAAACTCGTGGGCCCGGATAAAAATCCTTTGCTACAGCGGTACAGGGACCGCTGTAGCGAGTTCGTTGCAGTGAAAATCCCATCGCTGCAATGAAGATGGTGAAAATCAAAACTATATATTCAGCTCTATTTCGGGGTTTTGTCCCACTTTTCCTTAAAACCTTATTTTGGGCTGCCTCCGGGAGATATTTAATAAAACATTCGGAGATTTCATCAAGGTAAGCCCTCAACCATCCTTTTTGCTAAAAATTCATAAAGATAATCCCTCTTGTAGTGAGTTTCCCCTCAGGATTAATAAAAGAAGAATTGTCTGTAAACGACGTAGAAACATTAATCACCATGGAGTCCAGATTAATTATGCATGCTTGATTTTGACTCTTGTTCTCAGGTTCGTGAAATTCTTAGAATTCGCTGTCAAGGTTTCGGTTCGGGAATGCAATAGGAGGAGACTCCACGACGCTCATAATAGTTGCTCGGCATCGAGGTAGGTTATGATTTACTTGAGTTAGACTTTGATTAGTAAAACGTATATATGACGTAGAATTGACGGGAGAAAGCATGATTAGGTCTACAAACAAGAAGTTAGGTTGGACATACGATAGGTTGACATTGTTAGCATTAAAAATGGCTCGTAGTAGTGAGAAACTTAGCTAATCATTCTAAGAGGGATATTAGTGTTTCATGTACAATCATGGAAGGTCTAGAAGGGTTAGGCTTGATGCGGTGGTAAATCAAGCTTAGTATAGGTTGGATTACGATATGTTAGGTGGCGCGTACTTTACTATAGTAACTCCCATTGTGAGTATGCATGACTAATATCGAGTTCTAGCATGACATGTGGTAAATTGAGTGGTACGCCATATTACTGCGTATTTATGATTTGATTATGTTCGACTGAAACGTTATGGAATATATTTTTGTGATGGATAATACTTATAACACATTGTGATAGATAATACTGATAATAATTGAAGAGGGAACATATACATCTGCGTGAGGCACATTTGACAGGGGGTGACGATGTGGCCTTGTTGTGAACTCGTGATCCGAGGTTCGTTCCGGAACGAGTGGTACATGAACACCATGGGTCCCCTGCAATTCATGGCTATTTAGGGAAAAACATCCCATTTAGCATGTGTGTACATGGTTGCTGACAGACTACAGTTATTTCATTGTACTTCCGTAATTTTATATATATATAATAATTATTCTATTTGATGGTTTTCGTGAGTCTTATGGCATCGTATTAAGGTATGACTCACTTTCGATATTTTAAGAGTTGGATCCTTTTGTAGTAAAGTAATTGTGGGTTTTCAGGCATTTAATGTTTACGTCAGGAAAGGCTAAGAATGGAATACGTAAATTGGGTGTTCCGTTGTTCATGGGTTGTTGATATTTGTTATAAGGAATAATCTATAAGTAGAGAGCAGCTGAGGGTTGTCTAGAAAGAATCGCATTATCATTGTATCTGTTGTTTAATTAATCAATTCGCTATATTGTGGGAATAAAGGGGGAATGTTAATCAGTTCCGATAGGACGAAGCGATATGAAGAGTTGTCCTGATTTCTTATTTCGAGATATGAATGTCTGTGAGTCTGCGAAATAGACAAGGCTGTTAGGTTATGTTATTCCTTTACATGCAATTATGTAAGTGATAGTAATAGAGGGGTTCCGAGTAATTTCATGATACATTGTTAATTAGCGGGAATAGTTAATAAGTGTAATCATTAATTGACATATATGTTTATTCTATTAATTTTATATTATATTGCGTGAACTAATCTTAGTCGACCTATGATGCTTAGTAGTACGTGTGGTGTACTGATACTGCTCTTGTTACATTCCTTTCGGGGTGTAGATGTGTTTCAGGTAATTGCTTAGAGGTTTCATTATGTTGCAGCGGTAGTTATCCTCCGACAGCTTTTGTGTATCTCCTTCCAGATAGAAGCTGTGTTATTATTTTATTTTTACTTGTCCCTTGTTGTATGCCATAGAAGCTCTTGTACACATCTAGACTAGGTCCAGGAAATTTGTGTTATTAAAATTGTAAGGTGTGAATTTTACCAGAAAGACATTTTATTTACTTATTTATTTCAATATTGTTGGCATGAATTGGTAAAGCGATTTTATGAAGGAAGTGTAGGGTAAGGGTTTGCCTGCCAAGTGGGATAAGGTAGTTGCCCCCACGACCCATGAAATTGAAGTCGTGACAAAAAAGGAAAAATTTCAGTAATGTACAATCCAGCATACAAAATTACATTTGCGTAGCCATATTTTAAAATTACACCTACATAGCCACTTTTTGACGATATACAACACTATACAACAATATAGAACTTTATACACCTATTGTAGACAATGTATGAACCTTATATAAAAGTGTATAATAATGCATACGACTAGTATACAATATTAGACAAATTCATATAAGAGGTGTTTATACATGGATTTATACATAATGTATAAGGGGTGTTTATAGGCTGTGCAGTGGTGGCTCGTGGTGGAGGAGCTGGTCGGCCTCAATGGAACTCGTCGGAGATGGCGGAGGAAGGAAAGAACAGAATAGTGAAAAAGTGGCTATAGCGGGTAATAAAATAAAGATGGGCTAAACCGGGTAAATATTTTGCCATAATTTCCCTTGGAAAAAACTAGCTAATTTATGTCTTGATTTCCTAAGTTGATTCTTATTATGGGACAATTTTTTTTTGTTAAGGTGACAATTATTATGGGACGGAAGGAGTAATTTTTTTTAAATCAAGTAGACATGGACCCCACAAATAATATTAAGGAAGACTGATATCAAAGACTCAACCATCCACCGACAAATCAAAATAGGTCTTCATTAAAAGCCCTATTTCCACAATTATGGAGAAAAGACTTATGATGGCAATGAGGCAGGTCGGGTACAGGGCGGGATTTGCCTTATGCGAGGTGGTGTGGGTACGATTTTATACGGATGTGATGCGAGGTGGGTTGAAACTTTATTTTTTAAAGAACTCAGTGCGGGTTGTTGTTTCCCTCCCTTCACATTAACTTGTCGCTAAAAGTAATAGCGATGAGTTTTCTCATCTAGTCCTAAAAGGTATTTTGCAACCAGTAATATTCTGGTCCCTAGAACAGTTTTAAGGACCATATTTTCGGTCTCTAAATATGGTGTTTGGTCGCATTTTGTTGCATACAATTTATTGGCGACCACGTTTTCTGGTCTCAAAAGTCTTTAAGACAAGGTTTTATCTAGTCACTAAAAGTACTAAATGGATCGGAAGCCACTACTAAATATATTAAAAACATATTTCAATCCCATTTCATCACAATATTATACAACTTACAGCACAAGAAATCAATTGGATTTCAACAATATATTCAATAATAACCCTTTTTTCATACATATAATTAATTTCAAAGCATGGATTAACATCTCAGTAGGGTCATGGTATGACTATCATTCAAGAGACCATACTATTTACACAACCTCTTAGTGAAAAAGCTAGCATCCATAGCCAAAAAAACAAAATATTGCCTAGCAGTCCTTGCAAAATGATAACTAACTCTTCAACTTGCATGAAGTTTTCAAAATCTACATCTTGACTTGTAAACTCAAAGTATCCAAAACCTGCAAAATATATACTATAAAAAAGCTATAAAGATGAAAAAAAATTGGTTAAATAATGAATTTAAGTCTAATAGCAACTTAACCACTCACGTGTCAAATATATCAAGTGCAATTATATGCACCTTCAAAGTAGAAACATCAATCCAAAAGGGGCTGCAAAAAGTATAAACAATAATAAATTAGAATGTCAACCAAACAATGTGTGAGAAAAAGCTGACACTCTATTTAAACTTGACACTTATTATAAAAATAGAGAAGTGTAATATGATTGATTTAAATTATTGTGAATTACGTCTAAATTTATAATACGGAACACTCTTTCTTTGTGGCTTTGCATTCACAAAGCAAAATGACACAGAACCCAGCATTGTGCACAGAGCTGACAGAGTAGGTTTACCTTCGATGATGCTCCCCAAAATTGAGGAGTATTTCATAGTTCTTGTATTAATGTAATCTCGTTTGCCTGTACTACTCCCTGGTTATACTAAGCCTTTCCCAGGGAATCCCTTGAAAGTCTTTGCCTCAGCAGCAGAAATATCTTGCATTTTATTATTCGAATCCACAAGTAGACAAGTAACATATTGAAGTTAAAATGTTTAACACTAAATGAACAAATATATTTTCAGGGAGGAGCACAGACCATGTCGCTGCCGTTAACTAATCATCCACATCATCATCTATAGCTTCCATGTCATGTCATCTGCCATGTAGTCAGCATCATCCCCTGGTTGGTGGGACATATTTTATTCCTATTAAATGACCTACAATATCATTGGTGAAAGTTAAACATACCAGAATTGAGATAATGTGCAAGATATGTATATCCAAATCTTACATTATCTGACACACATTGTGCCTAAAAAAAATTACAGAAAAAATGGAAGATACAAAGAACCAAGGAGGCATGTAACAATACACCATCTTCTTCCCTCTATCCAGGCAACTAACAAAAAGGAGCTACTTATCAAATTCAATTTCATCCATAGGAAGATTATAAGAAAGGCGAGCATCAGGAATATAAATACTTAATCCAATTTGCATAAAGGATCATAACAAGTAAACTACAGTTGCTGAAATAAAATATTCAACTCTATTTTAACATGGTTCAAAAGATAGAGAAGCCCTTTAGCCTAAATCAAAATAGTGACTAAATTCCCTAGCCAAACTCCAGTGCCAAACTCAGTACATCTTCAGCAACAAACAAGTTGATTTTTACTCACTAGTTTGCAGGAATCACGAAGCTTGATCTAAAACTGAAAATTTTGGACAGAAATAGTTTGCTGAAGTTGCAAATTTTTGTGGTATTTCTGGTAGCTAGTGGATCAAGCTAGACAGTAATACGGTTAAGAAACTGGGCAGGATAGTCACATGTATTAGAAATTGTGTAAGAAAGTTGAAATTGTGCAATGCCAAAGTTACTCTGCTCAGTTCAGTTCCTTCTAGCTTGATGATTCTAGTTTAACCCAAAAGCAGCCCCAACTGATTTTCAGAAAGATATGAACAAGTTCTTACACCCAATGCAGATGCAGCTCTTAAGTTTACACTTCAGATAATACTCATCTTTCTTGTTAAATAATAAAAAGCTATTTGATCGGAAAAGGTCTTGTTCGTGGTGGCAAGAGACCGGGGATTTAGTAAAGGGATAATGGCCCTATCTTGTTCCACAAATTTTCAAACAAGTTGCAGGTTTCACATATCGAAAATCGAAATAGTGAACAATTCTCAACAGTAAATGACAATCCAAACAGAAGCTAGTAATCAATTCTTAGCTCTTAATTTCAGCTCAATTGACAAATCGCTAAATCATTCTTCGACAGCAAAATCTGCAAATTTTACAAGTAATCCAACAGCCAATTATCAACTCTTCGAAAATTATCAGCAATTTTTTTTCGTATATTTTTCCAGATTTTCAATTCAAATTCCTCAATCCACTATATATAAGAGAGCTATGTTCAGTCAACTCCTAGTTCAGTAGCAATTAGAGAGCTATGTTCAGTCAACTCCTAGTTCAGTTTTTCCTAACTCAAGATTAAGCTCCAAGTATCGTCAACAATGGGAAATTAACTTCACCTCACATTCCAACTAAATTCGATTCACAACGGAAGGGCAAAGATGAATTTCAATTCATATCCCAAAAAAAACAAACTCAAAGCAGGAAACAGCGCATAACTAGATAAATCGACCCAGCCCTCTCCCAAAATGGGGGGAAAGTAAACAAGTTGGGAACAAATTGGAATCAGCAAAGAAATTACTAGAAATGGATAAAGAGAAACACAACAAATACAAATACAACAGTAATGCACTTACTCAAGAAACATACTTGAGGAGAAACCAACAACATTTAGTATCTATTTCAACGTGTTCAACTATAAAATACCACACTCCCAAAGCGCGTACAAGAAAGAGATTCCACAAATAAATCTTCTACTTTTTTTTATAACTTCAATCTGTCTACTACTGCGCTAGCAACAAACAATTTTCTCCACTACATGAAATCGTCACAGTTTAATAAAGACACATGTTTGATTTATATTAGCAAATATCAATTGGTTATAGGTACAAGCCTGCTGATTAAATCTTCCTTTTAGAAATTTGGGAAATTAAATAAAGTCTAAATAGTGAGTCGAAGAAAGAAACACTAGCAAGTAAAATGACACACACATAAAAGCATAGCTGAAGCGGATGAGGAAAATAAAATTAAGGAAAGTAAACTTTAGACGTTGAAGCAAATGAGAACAGAAATTATCAACTTGAATGAAGAAATCGAGGATGAATTTCACTAAAATATCAGAAAAGGTTGTCAAATTGATGAGAGCTTAGAGATATTATTGAGAGAAATGGGGAAGTAAATCCTAGACCCTAAAAATGCTGAAACGTAGGAATGTTAAGTATTTCTAATTTTTATAACCATAAAATATAAAATATAACTATAAAAAAAAATAGGAGTAGTTTGTTTAGAGGGAAAATTGGGTGGGCCTTCAGTTCCGCTCAACTTAGTGTATTAGCGACAAGAAATTGACGACTTCACAGACGAGAGAGCCTTTTTGGATTGACTTATAAGTGGTCAAACTAGCTTATAAGTTGTTTTTTTATTTTTAAGGTATTTGATAAAGTAGCTTATAAACTAAAAAAGTGCTTAGAATTAGCCAAAAAAATAAGTTGGAGTGGCCTAACTTATTTTTTTGGCTTATGAGCTGTTTTTTTTGTCAAACCAGCTTATAAGCCACTTTTTTTAAGCTAAGCCAAATGGGTTCTTAGTCCCTTTGTCATTTTAGAAAAATAAAATCGAGAATTATGGACGAGGAAAAAGGCGGGTCCCTATAGATACACCTTTAGTGACTAGATTTTTACCCGGTCTCTAAATGTTGGTCTCTAATAAGCCTTTTTCTTGAGAATTGGCAGAGTGAAACTATTTACGGTGCTAAAACGCCTTGCGTAAATATCAACACGAGAGGAAATGTCGATGTTCTCTCTAACCTTAGCACTACAAATTGTCTCTTCAATTCCATTCATAGGACCATATTGTCCTTGCTCTTGTTGTTCTTCCTCTTGTTCTTGTGAAAATGGTGGCCTAATTACGCTAATAAGTCCTTCTTGAACACTAACAATGTGACCTCTCATGTCATCTTGTCCTTGTAGCTTCCTCGCCCTTTCCCTGTTATAATAGAGACGGATTCAAAATTTAAACTTGAAGATAGTGGCGGAGTCAAGAATTTATACAAGAAAATTATGTATTAAGAATGTCGCACTTAAGATTTATTAAACCTATGACCTAATGCAATTTTTGAAACCTCTTAGCAAATTACTAGAATCTTTACTCAAGTCAAGAAGATTTAACCATTTAAATATAAAGTTAAAATTTGTGTTTTTCCGAATGTAATTTCTTGACAAAGGGATTTAATGAACCCCTTTTTTCAACTTAGCATCGTCCATGTACTTTTGGATTCTATATTTAAGGTTCTTAGCACTAACTCGTTGTATTCTTAAAATTATGGAAGAAATTTTAGTGGTTTAATTATCATATATAATACACTTATGTTTTGTGTCGAAAACACTGACCCGTCAACACCAAATGGTGTTGATAGAATTTCTACGTCACAGCCACTGAAAACATTGCCAGATTGACATTGCTCCCTTCTCACGGGGCCACGGTATCGCCTCCCTTGTTGTTGTTGTCGTCCTTGTTGCGGGTTTCCAACAATAAAGAACCTCCGTACATAGTGTACACAACTTAAATTCATATCAAATTTATTACGTAAAGATAATGTGAAGTAGTAAAAGGTCTTTTTAATTTTCTCTTTAGCGGGCCAGGAGAACATTTCTTATTCATAGGATCAAAAGGAACAAATTTAATGTGACAAATGAGCAGAGGTAAAAAGACGATAAATAGATACATAATTTCAAGTTTGATCAGACAATCAAAAAATCATCAATGCCATAATTTCTTATGTACCCTTGCGTTTTGGTCTAATTGGTTGGCACTGTTAGAGGCATCTTCAAGAACAACTTCTTGATTTCCTTGATTATATACCCAATGTGCAGCGCCTGCTGGAAATGCCATTATATCACCTCGTCTGAATTGTTCAATCCTTTGATGGCGACCTTGAAATCTTCTGCTTCTAATTCCCCGTCGAGTTTGTTGAGATGATTGGAATGTCTCGGGGTAACCCGAGTTCATTATGCCATAAAATCCTCAACCCGTTATTTACATCGAATCACATAGACACACCATCACTTAAATGAAAAAATAAATGTTACTGTTATGTTTTATCTAGTTCACTTATACTAGACCTTAGCTTATAACATGATTCATCCATATTAAAAAAGGATCGTGTTCTTTGAATCACGTTGATTTCAAAAACTGGCATGAACGTATAATCAATTATAGAATTATGAATGATTAGGCATTGGTTACGAGAATTTATAAGCATATCTTAAGCTATACTTTTACTATATCTACAAAAATAATACTGCCTTCATTTAAAAAAAAAAAAATTGGAATACGGGGATTAAAACTTTTTTCAATTTTAATTTATACATAACCGATTTGTTAATATTCTTAAAATAAAATTTACAAACTAGAAACTAAATAAAAAGCATTATAAAATATATATTTTATTTAATAAAAATGATTTTAAAAGAATAAAAAAATCGTGTTAAAAAGATTGTTTGACTCTTTAAATAGTAGTATTATATCAAAATAGCTCCATGAGAGTACGATGTATAGGTTTGTATTGACATAGGTGGAAAAAAGATTCTTTTAAAAATCCCACTGCTAGCTATTGTATGTATATTAGTAACATTTTTGTTCACCTTGAACAACATAGGCGAGGAGTGGAGAATTGGTGTAAGAAGGCAAGAGAAGGCCTCTAGAAGGAATAATATGTCGAAATAGTGAAAATCCAACACACTGAAATTGTTGATTGTTTGGGTCAAAAACCTCAGTAACTCCAACTTTAGCTTGCAATCTAAAAGATGGCTCTTGTGGATTGAGTCTGTTAATTTGACACTGGCCTTGTTGTTGTTGGTACCTGTTGAAAATTTAAATAGAACAATTAATAGGAACAATTGAACAAAGACCATTAAAATTACTTCCTCCGTCCTAATTTGCTTGAAGGTTGATCAGTTTGAAAAGTCAAACAGCTCTTTTTTTTTACTACGATTTTCTCCAACTCGTTTCATATATTGTGAATTATTAATTATGCCGACTTATAGTATTTTTTATATAGTTTTCAAATATGTAAATTTTATTATAAAATACTCTAAGAATTTACGTTTAAAATTAAGTAAAAAAAAAAAGTTGGTTGACTCTCCAAACTGGTGAACCTTCAAACAAATTGGGAAGGAGGGAGAATTATATTGTCATGAAAAAGAATAATGTGAGCATGATAACTATATTTTATAGGCTTATGTTCAAACAAAAAACTGAGAAAACCTCAACTACCACCACAATTTGAATTTTGAGCATGTACTCTGCTGATTTGCACAAATAACCACTTTTATGGCCAGTTGGGAATTTTTCAAAATCAAATCAAGAATTTGAAGTTCGAAAGTATTAACCTAGTCTGAACTGAAGTTTAAACTTCAAAACTAATATTCATATCGCAGTTTGAGCATGTGTTTATTCTGTTGATGTGCACAAATAACCACTTTAAGGGCTTTGTATTTGGAAGTTGGCCAAATTTTACAAAACTAGACTACTGGTCCGGAGTTCGCAAATGGCCATCTAGTCTCAAGTTTTAAAATTCAAAACTAATATTCAACTCTGTTGATTTGCACAATTAGCCTCTTTGATGACCTTATGTTACGAAATTGACAGCTTTTATAAGATTAGACCAGTGGTCTGAAATTAGAAAATGGCCACCTAGTCCGAAGTTCAAAAATTCAAAACAAATATTCAGATCGATCGCTTGTCCAATCTTTTAAGAAATAGACAACTATTAGATATAGGCTACAAAAGTGGCCACCTAATGAAAAATAAAATATATTGAAAATTACTGAAATATAAACCACTTTGTCCAGTACTCCAGAAATCCGTCTCATACACAACTCTATTTTATTTTAGTTTTTGATTTTGTATCATCAGTTAAGTTAATCCCACCATTACCGCCGTTTATCATATACCATATTATCATAATTAATATGGTAACTTATACACAATGAATGAATATGATTGTCACAACATTTAATGGAACTCAATAAATAAGGTAGAATATTGTTAATCCTTTAACTACAAAATAAGAGGAAAATAGATAAAAATGTCAAAAAAAAAATATATGAATGGCGACCATAGAGAGGTGTCACTTCAGCTTGTCTATGTGTAGCTTCATATTAGATATAAATTAAATATTGTGCAAATTTTGTATGGTACCGTTATTATTATTTTCAATAAGTATTTCTCTTTTTATATTGTTTGAAGCTAGATTTATACTAAACAATTCAATATTGTGCAAATTTGGTTTGTGACCGTTACAAGTATTTTCAATAAGTATTACTCTATTTATACTTATTTATTTGAAGATAGATTTACTGGTGGAATTGGTAATAAATGAAAGAATGATCTATGATTTATAGTATTTTGTTATATATGAACTACTTATATAGACTTCTTTAATACAAAATAGATTAATCTTGAAATAGACTATTGACCTGGTACAACACTTGTTCCGCACTCAGGCGACTTGGTTCGGATAATAATGAATTGGTTTAGCTGCTTGAAATGTTTTTGAACGTTTAGCTTTGGACAGAAGAAGTTAAACGTTTAAAGGTTGACCAATTTGGGAGTCAAGCAACTCTTTTTTTTATTACAATTTTCTCCAACTTTTTTCTTATATTGTGAATTATTAATTGTGTAGACTTATAGTACTTTTTATGTAATTTTCAAATATGCAAATTTTATTACAAAAAACTCGAAAAACTATATTTAAAGTTAAGTCAAAGAAAAAGTTGTTCGACTCACAAATTGGCCAATCTTCAAACAAATTGGGACGGAGGGAGTATGATTTAGAATTTCAAATCATGATTTCAAATTTTTTAAAATGTAAAACTTGACCCAAAAGTTTATATATTGTAAAAAAAAATAAAAAATTATAAGTTTATAGATATATTTACCAACCATTTATATCAAATATTAAACGGTTTGCCTGTTGGTAGTATATTTATAACATATTAAAGAGTAGTTACACTACAACCCATGTTCAATTTTCTTTTTATCGAATTAAAAAATGATCAATTGATGTTATATTTTTTTAAAAAGCCTTATAGTAGAGTATTAATTTTTTTATGAATTATGATTTTCTCATTCGGTAAGATTGAATAAGTTTGATGGTTTCACAACTTGTGGGGGTTTTTATGTCTATGAAATACAATTTAAAAATTTCAAATTACATGTCCAAACAAAAATTCAATTTCAGCACGTGTTATGTATCTACTTATTTGGTGTGAGCACTCAATATATTGTGAGGATTTTTTTACTACTAGCGCGTGGTAAGGTATTCTTTAGTTTAGTGGCCAAAAAAAAAAAAATTGAACGCGCTAGTGGTAAAAATTTACACACATTATATTAAGTGCTCACAACAAATAAGTAGATACATAACATGTGTTTGCACATAGAATACTAGCATTTTATTATGGTTAATTAATTTATATTTTCACTTTATTAAATTAATAAACTATGATAAGTTTAATTGATTTGATGTAAACATCTGTATGAGTAAGTATTTGCTCAAACTAGCTGTGTCACTCGCTATACACCTTTTTAGTTTAAAACATTGTGATTAAATCTTTTTTATATTTTTAAAAATTGTCAACCAAATAAGACAAAAAAAAATGGAGGGAGTAATCTCCAAAAGAAATGAGAATCGCGACTGGAGGAGGTAGTAACATAGAAAGTCATCCAACTATGAGTACTGATCCTCCAAAGTCATGTTTCTTGTTTTGTAACAATAAGGTCACTCAACTTTTCCTATATCACATCAAAAGTCACCCAATAATATTTGGCCAAAAAAATATGACATATCATTTAATTTAATCCACATGGAATTTTTCTTTTTTTTCTCAGTCCACATGGTAAAAAGACCCGATCCAAACCCAACCAAATCTAGGCCTATTCAGGTAAAAGTTAGCCCTTAAGACAGAGTTTGCAAAATTCTAACTGAGAAAAAAAAAAGAGTTTTGCATTATGCCTAAAGGCAAAACTCTGCCTTAAGGTAGAGTTTGCCTTATGCAACCTAACCTAAACTGTAAAACTCTGCCTTGTGAATCCAAATTCTATATTGTAATTTTTTTTAATTTTTGACTGAATTAAAATTCGGACTCGGAACCAAAAAATTTTAGCGAAGGATTAAAAGTTAAAGACCACCCCACGAATAAGGACTGTCGTGCAGATTGCCCGTTTGATTCCCATTTCAGCCCAAATTGGTCCAAAATCCAGCCCAACTTACATATAACCCGACCCGCCCCGCATTCGTTCCCATTTTCCACGAAACACAAAAGGAACACAGCATCCCTAAATCATCTCTCCCACGCGAGCGAAATCACAGCTACAAAAATGGGTTTCGGAGCCCTAAGATCAATAATCCGACCCGTTTCACTCTTGTCGACCCGACCCGTATCCGCATTCAACTGTCCGGCGACAACAATATCTCCGGGTATTAATAATCTTCATTTTTCAGTGATAATCAGTTTTTATTATTGACTTACAACATTTAAGTATTTTTTGGGTGTGTTTGGTATGAGGGAAAATGGTTTACAAGAAAATATTTTCCTACTCATTTTCTTTTGTGTAGGGGTGGAGGTGCTGGTGTACTAAAAATTTTTAAGGAAAACATTTTAATCTTCATTGCCCTATTTTATAGTTGTTGAATTGCAACCTAGGGTTTAGGGTTTTATGCCATTTTGAGATTATGGGCATTTCGATATGCAAATATCTTTGACTGTTTCAATTTTTTGTCTATTTTAACTTGGCACGAAGTTTAAGAATGACTTTTGAATCTTGTGGTCTTAAAGAAATGTACCAAAATGTTATTTAATGTTGTGGTTTAAGCATGCCATTTGGAAATTTGGAATTAAGGAGTTGCCAAAAAAGGAAAGAGACATTCTTTTGAAACGGGAAGACAAACAAATTGAAACGGAGGGAGTACATAGAAAGTGTCGTCCATAGGAAATATTTTAGCTTGTGAAATCATTTACTGATACCCGTTTTCCAAAGTGAAGACCCACTAGCAAACCTAAACGTAAAAGAGCTAGCTTGAGACCTCCAGGTTAATCTTCATTTTCCTATTTTATACTAGATTTGCAGCCTAGGGTTTTGGACTAGGGTTTAAGGTTTTATGCTTATTTTCAGATTTGGGCATTTCGTTCTGCAAATTACTATGATGTTTTTGGTTGCTTTTGTTATTGGGTTTGTTTGGTATGAGGGAAAAAAATTTCCACGGAAAATAAGTGAGTTTTCTACCCATTTTCTTGTATTTGGTAGGCAAAGTTGAAAAATGTCATTTTAAGAGCATTTACATATATTTAAAGCAAAACACTTTGAAGTTTTTAGAATCGGAGTGTAACTTCTAGTGGTGGTGGTAGGCGTGTGGGAGGTGGGGTAAGTGTGGGTGGAGGGTGGGTGTGGAGCCAGTTGGTGGGTGGTGGGTGGTGGGTTGGGGTGGAGGACTGGAGGTTAGTTCTCTACTCTGCCACTTCTCGTGTAAGAATGTGCGCTGTTTAACTGGGAACCTCTGTTGGCCCTGCATTTTTTATCTAGTTTATAATTTAGTACCAATATATTTATAATTTAATAACATATTCTGGCACACTAGTTTCAATCTGGCCCTCCAGCCCCCACCCTCCCAAGAAGGAAGTGAAAATGAGGGACAAAAAGGAATGAGTAGAATTATCATTTTAAGAAACTGTTTTATTTTCGATCCATTGTAGACTACTTAGCATTCTCTTCGTTACTAATTGTACAAACAGATGTCCCTAGGTTAATGTGTTCAGATAGGTCGAGAGGTGTAATTATCTTATTCGTTATGATATTCAATTCACATGTCATGATTTTCTGCATTTTGATGAAACCCTCATGAATTGGTTTTATCATTTGTATCCATTGAAATACGGGCTACTGCTGGATAACTAATCTCTTTCTTTTACAAGTCTGATGGATAACTCGTCATATATCGTGAAGATCCATCCACACACCCCTACCTGGTTGATTTGCAACCTAGGGTTTAAGGTTTTATTCCATTTTCAGATTTGGGCATTTCGCTATGCAAATTACGATTTTTTTGGGGTGCTTTTGGTATAGACAAATATCTTTTACATAGAAAGTGTCTTCCATAGGAAATATTTTAGCTGGAGAAATCCTTTACTCCTTCCGTCCCAACTATAAGTTGCAATTTTTTTTTTTTTACAATGATAACATATAAGTTGCAACTTTTCTCATGTCAATTTGATGGAAAATATATCTTAAAATGTAAGTCAAAGTTTGCATAGTTTGACTTTCGAGAAGCGAAATATGACAACTAATTTGGGACAGGAATACTTGATCATTTTCTCGGGTTTAGTTGGGATCGTAATGGTACGAGGTGGGGGATTGGAACATGAGGATGTCGTTTTGATGATATTCTCGAGTGTTCACATTTACAACCTAAGTTACTCGGACTCTTCGAAAGTGTTGCCGCACCCGTGTCGGATCCTCCAAAAATATACTACTTTTGAAGGATCAGACACGCACCCGATGACATTTTAGGAGAGTCCGAGTAACTTAGTAATCACAACAATGTCTAAGTGTTGGGATGGTAAAGAAACAGACTTTGTCATGAAGTGATGTAAGTCACTTCCCTTCTTTTGGTGGAAAACATTTTCCTTGGAGATTTTTTTTTTCAACAATTCAAACTCACCACACGATAGAAAAGGAAAACATTCCCTAAAAATATTTTCGGCTATGATTTTTATTGACTTTTGGATTTTGACAGAGTGAAAAGAAGTTAGAAGCTTTTTTTTCTTTTGGAATTTAGGTCCGTATGCATGGGTAAAATATACCCCCGGTGAACCTATAAGTCCAAACAATCCCAATGAAGGAAGCGTCAAGCGGAGGAATGAGAAGAAGAGAATCGGGCAGAGAAAGGCATTTATATTGGTATGTCGTTACAGCTTTTGATTCCCTTTATTTTAAAGATATACCTCTGCAGCTGCTATGATTATTGTCACCATTGTATTGCCTTTTGCGAAAAGACTTCCTTTCAAATATGAATCCAGCATATTTTTTCGCAACATGTACTTTAATTGGTTTGCCATCTCCGGAGGGCATTTTAATTATGCTAGGTAGTCCCCTGATTTCTGTGGCTCTTATGAAAATGTCCTGACCAAGTTTATTCTGTAGGATAAAGAAATAATTTCTTCTGTGATGAACATCAATGATGGACCTGCTTCCTCCAGGTGGTGAGACTGCATCCTCATGGCCATTTCTCAAGTTAGTTACAACAATTTCTCAATAGTATGTCCTCATGCATTTTGGATTGGCCAAAATCTTCTTGCTTTTGTAAAGTTTATCAATTATTTGACAGGTTATATTCAATATGCGTGTATTAATGACTGAAGACTCTAACAATGCAGTCAGCAATTCTTTTTTGCTTGACGATGATTCTAGGTTGGATATGAAATTCTATTATCTTAAACTTGCCACTCCCTTTCTGTGCACACTCCCTTAGAATGTACTTCCGCTTATCACTGATAGCCCTTGTTGGTCATGGTGCAGCATACCGTTCTCAATTGATGATCTCTCTAAATCAATGGATCAGATTGATGTTGCAGACATTGAACCACCCCCCCCCCCCCGGCGCTTATTCGATAAAATTCAGGCTTCAGTTTCTTGTTGCCACATGCAGACTAATCAATCGCAATCAGAATTCAGTCCTAGGAATTTGAAGCCACATCTTTGATTCGTGTGAGCATGGAAGTGTGTATGAATGCATTGATCAGGTCAGACTCACAAAAGGAGCAGACACACCAGTAATTGCGTGCAGCCATTGGGGCGTACCGTGAGGGGCGGTGAACTATATATATATAGTTGAACAGTTTTTGAAAAAATGTATATCTATACTAAATTTGTATCCCCTGCTGCAAAGTAAGAGTGGATGCAGATACTTCTATACTAGTAAGAGGAATCTACCCGTAACGCATGAACCAGTGCCCGTTGCTTTTGTACTCTTCAACTCTATGAAATATAGAATAGAAGGTCTTCAATCTTCATGCTTATGTGTATTTGGAACATTTTGAGGGTAGTTTTGAGTTGTTGATTTTCGTCCAACTTTCATATCAATTGTGGAGAGAGATTGAAAGGTCTTATCATGCATAGTGGCGCGAATTATTGCTTAAAATAAAGGCTATCTATCAATCTTTTTTTTTTTTTCAGCAGGTCTTCATCTTCACACAGAGTATTTTTGGGATGGTGTTTTTTTGCGATGAAAGGCTGGTGTAAAACCATTCTTCATATACCTCAACGCCAATAATACAAGTGATTCGTTTTGTTTCTATATTTATGATATGATAAACGAAAGACCTTGTTTGTGTTCATGTTGGCGATTTGTTATGTGAATTCAGATTATTATTTTTCTCGAGTGGATTAAGTTGTTGAGAGGATCCAAAGATAAGAGGAACATGAAAGCAAGTTATTTCGACTCCCACCGCAATAGATATCAATGCACCAGATAGTTGATGTTTCCATTGTATGATATTAATTCCTTGAGTTTTCACGTTGTCAATTGAAAAAATTCGTAACATCATAAATTTGAAGGATTTCTTTAAATCCAAATGAAGTGCATTTTGAAATTTTATCTTGTTTTTGACTAGATACATGGAAGACGGGGGCAGATGTAACTCTTTATGTCTGGTAATAAATTAACTACACCTCAATACTAGAAGATTATATGAATACTCTGTGTTCACTATGCCTTTGTTCAGGTCCTAAACGGTTTGTCATATAAGGCAAATTGAGGGTTCTCCAAAAGTAATTTTGTTAAGCTTTATCACTAACAATTAAAGAAAGAATAACTAATTTGCAGAAAAGAAGAAGAAGAAGAAGGGAATCTCATTCATGATGAAAAATGCTCCTCAAACTGTATTACACTTCATATAGTGGAAGCATTGGCTAACAAACTCTGGGGCTCAAGGATATTAATTTGAAGAAATCATAGGTACCAAGGAAATATTCAAGTATTGGGACAAAACTAATATTCATATCGCAGTTTGAGCATGTGTTTATTCTGTTGATGTGCACAAATAACCACTTTAATGGCTTTGCATTTGGAAGTTGGCCAACTTTTACAAAACTAGACTACTGGTCCGGAGTTCGCAAATGGCCATCTAGTGCCAAGTTTTAAAATTCAAAACTAATATTCAACTCTGTTGATTTGCACAATTAGCCTCTTTGATGACCTTATGTTACGAAATTGACAACTTTTATAAGATTTACCAGTGGTCTGAAATTAGAAAACGGCCACCTAGTCCGAAGTTCAA
The DNA here is from genome assembly GCF_019175385.1 of Lycium barbarum. Taxonomy (NCBI): domain Eukaryota; kingdom Viridiplantae; phylum Streptophyta; class Magnoliopsida; order Solanales; family Solanaceae; genus Lycium; species Lycium barbarum. Next base: position 2,095,918 of record NC_083344.1, read on the forward strand.
AAATTCAAACAAATATTCAGATCGATCACTTGTCTAATCTTCTAATAAATAGACAACTATTAGATATAGGCTACAAAAATGGCCACCTAATGCAAAATAAAAAATATTGAAAATTACCGAAATATAAACTACTTTGTCCAGTACTCCAGAAATCCATCTCATACACAACTCTATTTTATTTTAGTTTTTGATTTTGTGTCATTAGTTAAGTTAACCCCCACCGTTACCACCGTTTAGCATATACCATAATATCATAATTAATATAGTAACTTATACACAATGAATGAACCACTTTAGGAACTTAACTGCAAATAGACAAAAAAGAAATAACAATACTTAAGAGGCTATTCTCTAATTAGGCAAAGTTGCATAATTACCAACTTAACACCTATTATTCCTTAAACCAAATTGTAACCAGGGGCGGAGCCAGCCCTTCGGATGTGAGTTCGGCCGAACCCAATAGCTTTTGTCCGAGCCATATATTTGTATTAAAATTTTTGTTAAATATGTACAAATTATTAATTAAGAATCCAATAACTTTAAAGAATTAGAACCCCGAACCCACAAGCTTCGGATCCTGGCTCCGCCTCTGATTGTCACAAATTTCTTTTGATGATCAGAAATGAAACTAGAATTTTTCTGAATCTCACACTTAATCAAGTCTCTAATTAGATTAAGAGAACTCAGAATAACACCACGAAAGTACCGCTAGAAGATTAAAAAAAAAATCACCAAATCCATCTCGAAAACTTAAGAACCATATCAAATATAAGAAAGGCTTATGGCATTGCTAAGTCACTACCAACGTATGAAAGCCTGATGGCATTTCCCAATTAAACACTTGAACAGATGATAAAGTGTATTTATTAGATACTTTCGACTCAAATTTCAAATAGTTCTTTCTTTTTGTTCTCAATTGCCCATAATGTCGAAATTTAACCACTTAAAATATGACACCTAACTTAATTATACGAATTAGTCTCAACAAGCCGTAAAATCTTGGGCATGTTTCAGTTGAGGATATAACAACAACAACAACATACCTAGTGTATCTCATAAATGGGGTCTGGGGAGGGTAAAGTGTACCTAGACCTTACCCCTACCTTGAGAGGTAGATAGACTATTTTGAATGGTTAACTTATCTACATGATTGACAATTGAGAACACACACAAAATATGAACTAGAAGTGTCTAATAGGAACAATTTATCATGGTTTCAGGTGCTCAATTAGAACAAGCCATAGTTGGAGTGTCTAAATGAAATTTGAAGTGTTGCCTATGTGTTAAGCCTTTTTTCTTTTATTGATAACTAAGAAATAGTAATTCTATGTCTGTACCAAGGATATTAATTTGAAGAAATCATAGGTACCAAGGAAATATTCAAGTGTTGGGACAAATAATAGCTGAAGCACAAAAAATCACTAATAAGAAGATAAACAAACGTATGTAAGTCTGATGGCATTTCCTTTTGTTTCTTTGGCTTAATACATGGACTGTCCCTCAAACTTGTCAACAAATTTCATTTAAACACTCGAACTACAGCTTGTTTCAATTAAACACTAGAATACGTGATAAAGTGTTCCTATTAAACAATTTCAGTTCATATTTTGCGCGTGTTCTCAATTGTACATTACGTAGATAAGCTAATCACTTAAAATATGACACCTTATTTAATTATACGAATTAGTCTCAATAAGCAGTAAAACCTCGGGCAAGCTTCAAATGAGGATGATGTATATAATTAAAGCAGACGACATATTTTAAGTGGTTAACTTATCTATGTAACGTGCAATTGAGAACACTCGCAAAATATGAACTGGAAGTGTTTAATAGGAACACTTTATCATGTATTCAAGTGATCAATTAGAACAAACCATAGTTTTAAATGTCTAAATAAAATTTGCAGGCAAGTTTGAGAGGTTGTCTATGTGTTAAGCCTTTTTCCCTTTTTTTGATAACTAAGAAATTCATAGTTACCAGCTCAAAGTCAGTGTTTAAATAGCAGATTTGTTTACAGGAATTCGTGACACACATCCGTTTTACTACCTTTACGTCTTTTGGCTTATTTTTGTTATTTTGGCTTAAAAATAAGTACTTAAAAACACTTTTTATCTTACTTAAACACTATAAAAATGCTTAAAAGCTATTCTGGCTTAAAAGTGCCTCAAATAAGCCAATCCAAACAGGCTTTATGTCTCTGCCAAGGATATTAATATGACGAAATCATAGCTACAAATGCTAACACAAGGAGGGAATTATTCAAGTATTGAGGCCAGATTATAGCTAAAGCACAAAAAATCACTAATAAGAAGATAAACAAATTCAAACTAGTTTGTACAAACCTTCGCGAATAAGAAAATGCACCGTTAGTTTTTTTTTTTTTTTTTGGCTTTCTCTTGTTTTCATACGTTCGTCTATATATTGCCTTCGTGCTTAAAGTTTACACAAATTACAAGATAAAAACTATAAAATGTACTGTAGCAATCTTTCAAAAACAAAACAAGGTCAGTTCATAATTCATAAACAAGGCCAATCCCATTTGTTCATTAAGAAGTAAAGGAGATAGGCAGAAATAGAGAGGCATCACAAGCCCTAGTTTCGTATGAGAATTGAAACTTTGAGAGAATAAGCGTGCCTGCGATATGTAATTTAGAAATAGGTTTGTATTTAAAAATTAAAATTTAAAGCCACTAATAAATAATTAGGGATAAAAAAGTAATTTAATATAAATTTATTAGGTTATCAATTTAACCATTAACTAAATCCTTAAAACTGGAAACCAAACCAATGACCAAATAAAAAATTTACAAAACCATTTACAAACCGTTAACCCAATAACCGATATCGATAAACTAATAGTGATTTTTATTGGTTTGATTTATCGATTAAACCAATTTTTGCAAACTCCTAAATGGGAGGTAACATTTACGATGAAATAGTCGAGGTGAGCCAACATAGCCAAGACACCACCGCTATTAAAAGTATTTTTATTTCATAACCACCTGTTCATATTCGCGTCAAAATCCACTTAGAGCCAGATAAAGCATGCCTTATTAAGATGTTTACGGTTTGAACTTTGAAACTCTATTAATTCTGAAAATATATCAATCATTTTACCACACTACTCATAAAATATTTTCGTTATGTAGTATATATTTTCACTTCAAATGTTTATGATTGAATTATTTCATGAAATAATACTAGTGTTGCCTTCATGCCAATTAACAACAAAAAATCTAAAGGAACGAAAATAGTGGTCTTGAAAATAAAAGAGAAGAGAAAAAGGGCTTTTAAATGTCGATTTGACATTTCAAAAAGGGTTTCATTATTTGGAAACGAACCTAATAAATTCATATTTAAATTATGTCTGTCAAATTGTCAAGTCACCTACTCATGTTATTTTGAAATCATTTCGCTTAAATTTAAAACAAAATATATAGAAAATCCTTTTGAATTTTACTACAATTCATACGAGTTAGTAAAAAATAGTAAAAAATTTCAAATTAAGAGATTATTTTGGCTACATTAATGGTGTTATCTCGACTTCTTTATTATAACGATTAGCAATCCTGGTTCAAATTATTTTAACAAACCATTAGCTAATGCAGATTAAAAGAAATTGTTGATTATTACTTTCTCAAAAGAGTCATTGCATTTTACCCATTCTCTTAAAAAATAAAGATTTATATAACCGATCCTAACTTGTTTGGATCCGGAACGTAGTTATTGTTCTTCTTGTTATTACTTAAAGTGTAATTTGAACTTAAATGACGTTCTTATATAGATAACATTAGCATTTAGTTTCAGTGGAAATTATGTAACTATTCATTATAGATTCCAATCTTTCAATTACAGATTTCAACTTTACAATACAGATATCTTTACAAATTAACCGTTAAGAACAAATGACTGTAAAATGCATTTCCTCAACTTTATTCTTGACCCAATATTTAGGTCATGACCAATGTGCACAAATGCAAAAATTCGAGATACCGAGTTCTTGAGAATTGAGGGGTCAAGACAGAAGAATAACTGGAAAAATCGAGGGGTTGGGTTCCCTTACCATGCCGTGTTGATAAGAGGAACGCGCATAATGGCATGCTTGAATTCAAAGCTTCATCTGGTTTATAAAAGTGCTATAGAACTCACTGCACAACAAGAATTTCTCTTCAAAATCAGTCAAATCAACAATTAGTATTCAAAAACAAGTATCATTACCAAAATTCTCATTCCAAAAACAGCATCATGGCCATATATACAGGATAAGTCTTCCAATATAGGAAACTTAGACAAAAGTTTTTACCAACTAAAAGTCATATTAGCTCTATATTGCTGGCTAACTTGGTTAAAATGTCATTAAACTGTACTAAAAAAGAGACTCTCCAGTCGATGTACTGCAATAATCCAGTTAAAACTATATCATTTACAACTAAACTTGGAAAACTCAGGCCGAATTTAAATTTCCTGCCCTTGCTTTCTCTCACTTTGCTTGGGCTATTCTTGCGCGTATTGATTCAGCATTTGATACCTTGCTAACACTGCAACAAAAAACAAAAATATCACATCAAGCCCTTTAGAAGACCGCACATAATACTTAAAGTTCGTCAAGCACTGAGGTGAATTCAAGATTAAACCAAAAGCAAACGAATGATTTGTTGTGGGGGGGGGGGGGGGGGGTGCAAGCAAGAATTAAAGCTTACTGCAACAGAAGATCACCACTAGAAGACAGCTTTTCGGAAATCCATTCAGGAGCTATTTCTTGCAATAACCAGAGTTACTCTTCAACTTCTCCTGCAAAGAAAGAAAAAAAAATAAAGTTAGAAGGAGCTTCATATTGTCAAAGTGTGCAAATGATTATGAACTGACTTATGTGCAAATGATTATGAACCGAGACTTACTTTTATCAGCAATATCTAGATGGCTCGAAATCACTTTGTGCATAAGCTCCTCTTTAGTAATCACAGAACGTTTCATCGATTGAAATAGGAAGTAAATCATGTCGAAAAACTTAGGCAAGCTCGAAATCATTTTCTTCCGCCATTTCGCTTGGGATATGGCTGGATCATTCTCCTCTAATGCCTTCTGCTCTTTGTCTCTAATCTGCAAATCCGTGAAAAATTAGCACACTAACCTCAAATAGTAGACCAAGAAATATAGATATCCTAATTTCTCAGTTCAAAGAATCAACTTCTTATATTATTAGCAAAGAAATGGTGTCATGTCAGAAGTGTCTTACCGACTGTAGAAGATTCCCGTTAAGAATGTCAAGGATTTCATCATCTGCTGTAACTTTTGAACTCTTCACAGGAGTATCAAAGGTCAACAACCTACTAGGAGGAGGCCGCCTAGCTAGCTTTATTGGTGATTCGGTTGACTCGCCATCTGGACTCATATAGCATCTCTTGGGAGGTTGGATCGCAGGTGTAGAAGCCATCAATTTTGCTGGAGTAGATGTAAATTTTGCTGGAGTACTTTCAGTACTTAACAAAGACGAACAATCTTCACCCTTCGTATTTTTTAATGGAGTTGATGGTAGTGGAGATGGTGGCAAAGTAACAGAACGAACCCCTCCTGTTGAAAGCAGCTTAGAAGGAGTTTTATTGACAGCTTTAGAGGTGTTGGTGGAACAATTAGCAATCTAAGGTTCCGTGCCAATAGATGCTCGATAAGAAAAGGATTTCCTAAAAGATTGAGCCAGGTGAGATACAGCTATTAGCGGCTTCTGCATTGGGCTGATTGGCGTCTCGTCTATCGACTGTGGGCCCGCAGGACTTGACGAGTTTGTCAAGAGCTCTTGTTTTGACGTGCCGAATGCTCCTGGTAATGCTTCCTCAGGGATGTCATCTCCCTGGAATTCAGAAATAGCATTTGTTAATAACACTAGTTTTGCAGAAAAAGCAAAATCTCTTAAGTATAGCCTGCTCTTTTCAACTTCTTTTGGAGGAATTCAGGGAGCAAAGGATATCAGGCAGTAAAAGGGACATCCCAACACTAATTTCATTAAGGGATAATTACATTTTTGGACCGCTCTAAAACATAATAGCCCATAAATGTATATGTTTTGTATATTGAGTATAAATATACATAAAATATATATTTTGTGTATACATTTTGTATATTTTGGCTAGAGCCCTTTTATTAACTACACTAGGTTTTGCTAATCAAGAATGTATTGCATGAAAAGAGATATCAGAATGTCTGGAGGGTTATTGGTAAGATTCAAATTAAAATTATGTCTCGCAGAGCTAACTTAATATCTCAAACTATGCTGATGATTTCAAGACGACATAGGTTTAACTCTATAGACACTAAATACACCAATCGGGGCCAATTTGGCCTTGAGAATAACAAATAATGTACTCCGACATATCATTGCAATTGCAAAGCAATTTTTCTAATTGTCAAAGCTAGCACAAGTTAAAAAATATGTCTTACCTCAGGGTGGGATTTAAAGAAATCCAAAATCCGATGGTGGAAGACGTCCCACAGTTGCACATTGCCACTAGAGGATTTCAGCTTCTCATCAACTTCAACTCCGTTAGCATTTAATGTAATATGAAGATCGGGCTTCATACAGCTTGTTCGTTCATCGAACACAAGCATCTTTTTTACCTCAATTGCCTCGGGTAAAAGAAACTTTATCTGCGCCAAGTGATTGTAAGTAAACTTCCTGCACAATCAACACAGAGCCACAAAATGAGCAATAATTCATAGCAAATCATCAGTAAATGCATTCACAGTTCAGTTTTCATGTGTTCTTTGATTTGCATAAATAATCACTTTTTAATGGCAAACTGGCAGCTATTTCAAAATTAGACCAGAGTTGTTTAAAAAGTATTTAGATGACAATTTGAGCACGTACATACTTTGCGGATTTGCACAAATAGTTACTTTTATGGCCTTGTATTTACAAGTTGGCAACTTTTACAAAATTAGACAAATCATCAATAAAAATGTACTTTCAAAAATGTCAGTCGCATACCTATCCGTTAGACACTCCACTTTTGTACTAATGTTTGTAAATGTTGTCGAAGAACCCTTCAACTTCAGCAACCGAATCGAATTGGCCATTCTACTGAAGAATTCAACCAACAATTCGTACCTATACAAACACATCAATGTTAAAACCAAAAAAAAAAAAAAAAAACATTCCGAAAATCCCAGCACTGAAAATCTGAAAACAAGAACATGTGTAGCTTTGTGCCAACGATTTAAGCGCACGTTAAACTTGATGGATTCAACCTTTGATTATGAATTGAAACATATTATACTCTCAACACATAGTACTATTAAAATTAGAGATTCAGAATTTAATATTTGCCGAAATTTAAGTGGTTTTATATATTTAATAAATGAATTTTTTGCATCCTTTGTTTATTTTTCTTATAAAATTCTAGATCCGTCTCCATCCAATAACATATACTGTTGAAACTTGAAACTATGAATTTAAACAAATTATATCTCAACATAATATATTACACCTATATAGCCATATTACTTTTGAGATTAGGGATTCAGAATATATACAACCCAATATAATATATTACACCTATATAGCCAAATTACTTTTGAGATGAGGGATTCAGAATATATACAACCCAATATAATATAGTACACCTATATAGCCAAATTACTTTTGAGACGAGGGATTCAGAATATATACAACCCAATATAATATATTACACCTATATAGCCAAATTACTTTGGAGATTAGGGATTCAAAATATATACAACCAAACATAATACATTACACCTGTATAGCCCTATTTTCAGTTTACATTCGCATAATCAACTTTTTTTGTTCGCAACAGTGCATATACACACGGTATACAACATTATACGACACTATACAATATTATACACTCATTGTAAATAATGTGTCCACCTTGTATAGAAGGTGTATAAGAGGTGTTTTAAGGAAAAAAGGGGCTAAACTGGGTAAATATTCTTTCCCGGTAGACAGCATAATTTTCCCTATTTGCTGAAACTTAAGTGTTTTTATACATTTCCGTTGTTTATTTCGCTTATAACACATAGATCCAGATTATGTTGTTGAAGCATGTTTCATGTATCCTAGTTAGTTACGTTTCCAGTTTCCTAGTTAGTCACTTATTTCCTTGTTATTTGAATTTCCTAGTCAGGTTCCTATTATATAGGAACAAGTGAATGTAGTGCCTTAGTGGGTTAGTAGGTTATTTCTCTAAAGAGAGGTTGTAACTGTGATGTTAGTGGGGTTATGGAATACCCATGTGATTCCTCTGTAAAGCTTATATAAGGCTAGACTTGCTGTAAATATTATCTATGTTGTTCTCACTACAACTTCTTTCAGTTTTCATTGTTTATCAGTGGCATCAGAGCCCGGTTAAAAGTTGTGGTGAGGTTATACTTTCAAGAGTAAAAGTGCATCTGAGAGGAAGAGTGTGTTGGTTCAAATTGCTCCAGAGAGATGGCTTCCGAAAACTTTGTCCAGGCAGCAGTTCCATTTTTTGATGGTCATTACGACCATTGGAGCTTGCTAATGGAAAATCTTCTAAGGTCTAAAGAGTACTGGCAGGTCGTCAGTGAAGGCATAGAGGAGCCAGAAGTTGGTGCAAGACTATCAGACGCCAAGAAGGCAGAATTGGAAGGCTTACAGCTTAAGGATTTGAAGGCCAAAAATTACCTGTTTCAAGCAATTGACAGGACAATTTTGGAAACAATTCTCAACAAGGAGACTTCCAAAGAGATTTGGGACTCTATGAAGGAAAAATATCAAGGCACAGCAAGGGCAAAGAGGCAGCAGCTTCAGGCACTTCGTTCAGAATTTGAAACATTTCGAATGAAACCAGAGGACTCAGTCACTAACTTTTTCTCAAGGCTTATGGCAATCATCAATAAGATGTGTGTCCATGGAGAAAAGATGAAGGATGTGGCAGTGATTGAGAAGGTACTTCGCTCAATGACACCAAAGTTTAATTATGTGGTGTGTGCAATTGAAGAGTCTCGGGATCTTGATAAGATGTCAATTGATGAACTACAAGGTTCTTTGTTGGTTCACGAACAAAATATGACACACCAAGATAAAGAGGAGCAAGCACTCAAGGCCTTTGTCCACAGTTCTTCTTCAACGGCAACTGCAGACCGAGGAAGGGGAAGAGGGAGAGGAAACAAGGGTTACAGGAAGCCTTCTCAGAAGCCAGAAGATGTGCATTCTGCTGACGCTCCAAGAAGTTTCAAAGGAAGAGGGAGAGGTCGTATTTATCAGCCCAAAGACAAGTCTCACATAGAGTGCTACAGATGTCACAAGTATGGTCATTATAAGTCAGAATGTCATACACAATTACGCAAAGAAGGTGGTAAGCAAGCAAATCTTGTTGAAACTGAGAAGGAGGTAGAAGAACCTTCTTTATTGATGGCAGTATGTCATCTCGAGGTAGAAACAAAGCAGAATCTGTGGTACTTAGACACTGGATGCAGCAACCATATGTGTGGAGATAGGTCTGTGTTCTCTTATTTGGATGAAACTTATCGTGACAATGTGAGATTTGGTGACAACTCCAGAATCTCGGCTATGGGAAAGGGAAAAGTAACAGTCCAAACTAAAGAGAATTCTGTTCGGACTATCTCTAATGTTCTTTTTGTTCCTGAGTTAAGGACAAACTTACTTAGTATTGGTCAGCTTCAAGAAAAGGGATATGAGATCTCTATAAAGAATGGAGTTTGCAGGATTTTCGATGAGCATTTGGGTCTGATAGCGAAAGCCGAGATGACTTCCAACAGGCTGTTTCTGCTTTACTTGAACAATAGCTCTCAATCTTGTTTTGTGGTGAGCTTGAAGGATAATGCATGGCTATGGCATTTCCGCTTTGGTCATCTAAATTTCAATGGACTGAGGACTCTTCAACAGAAAAATATGGTTGAAGGTCTTCCTCAAATCAAAATTCCTTCTCAAGCTTGCGCAGACTGTGTTGTTAGTAAACAACAACGAGATTCGTTTCCGCAAGGGAAGGCATGGAGAGCAAAGGAAGTCTTGGAGCTGGTCCATTCTGATATATGTGGACCAATAAAGCCAGCAACAATTGGAGGTAAAAGTTACTTTATTACATTTATCGACGATTATTGTCGAAAAATGTGGGTTTATTTTCTGGAAAAGAAATCTGAAGCGTTAATGGCTATTAAGAAGTTTAAAGTGTTTGTTGAAAAGGAAGTTGGTAGTCCAGTTAAGATCCTTCGGACTGATCAAGGTGGAGAATATAATTCACAAGAATTTGTAAATTATTGTGAGGCGCATGGCATCAAAGGGCAGCTTATAGCAGCGTACACACCACAACAAAACGGTGTTGCTGAACGGAGAAATCGCACTATTCTAAATATGGTGTGAAGCCTTTTATCTAGGAGCGGTGTTCCAAAGGAGTTCTGGGGTGAAGCCGTTAGCTGGAGTACTCATATTTTGAACAGAAGCTCCACACTTGCTGTTCAAGATACAACACCTGAAGAAGCATGGAGTGGAAGGAGACCAACAGTGGATTATTCCAAAATATTTGGTTGCATAGCATATGCTAAAGTTCCAGACCAGAAAGCAAGCTTGATGATAAAGGTGAAAAATGTATTTTTCTTGGTGTTAGTTCTCAATCAAAGGCTTATAGACTTTATAATCCTTGCACAATGAAAATTATCATTAGTCGTGATGGAATATTTAATGAAGAAGAATTTTGCTCTTGGAACGAAGAAGAGAACGGAGAGGTGCAAATTATTCCTGCAGATTTTGATAGTAATGAGCAATCTCAACAGTCTGTAGAGGATGAGCATCAACCAGCAGAGGTGGCTGAACCTGAATCTTTACCAACAGCAGAAACAAATGATTCTCAGCAGCAGGACAAACGCAGTAGAAGAAGACCTACATGGATGAGTGACTATGAGGTATATGACGCTAACTTATCTGAAGATCCACTAGTTCATCTAGCTTTATTTTCAGACTGTGATCCTCCAACTTTTGAAGAAGCTGTTAAAGAGTCAAAATGGCGAAAAGCTATGGATGATGAAATATTTTCCATAGAGAAGAATAATACTTGGGAGATAAATAAGCTTCCAAAAGGGCACAAGACTATTGGCGTCAAGTGGGTTTTCAAGACGAAGCTAAAAGAAAATGGTGAAGTTGATAAATACAAGGCGCGTTTAGTCGCGAAAGGCTACAAGCAAGAGTTTGTAGTGTTGATTATAAAGAGGTTTTTGCTCCTGTTGCAAGGATGGACACAATCAGGTTGGTTATTGCTTTGGCTGCACAACACTAGTGGCCCATCTTCCAATTGGATGTCAAATCAGCATTCTTACATGGAGACTTGAAAGAACAGGTATTTATCGATCAACCTCCTGGTTATGTGAAGAAAGAAAATGAGCATAAAGTGTATAAGCTGAATAAGGCTTTATATGGACTAAAACAAGCCCCTAGGGCTTGGTATGGTCGTATAGAAGCTTATTTTTTGCGGGAGGGCTTTAAAAAGTGTCCATATGAACACACTCTTTTCGTCAAGACGGGAGAAGGAGGAAAATTGCTTATTGTGTGCCTTTATGTGGATGGTCTCATTTTCACCGGAAATGATAGCTGTGTTTGAAAAGTTTAAGAGGTCTATGATGCAATAATTTGATGTCGGATTTGGGAAAGATGCATTATTTTCTTGGACTTGAAGTCACTCAATCTGCTGTTGGAATATTCATTTGTCAAAAGAAATACGTTGGAGAAAATTTAGAGAGGTTTCAAATGGAAAATTGCAATTTTGTGTCTACACCAGTAGAGTATGGTCTGAAGTTGACAAATGATCCTCAAGGAAGAAGAGTGGACAGCAGGTACATTAAACAAATTGTGGGGAGTTTAATGTATTTGTCTGCTACAAGACCGGACATCATGTATGCTGTAAACTTGATTAGCAGGTACATGGAAGACCCAAAGGAGATACATCTTCTTGTTGCTAAGAGGATTTTGAGGTACTTAAAAGGTACCATGGAATTTGGGTTGTTCTACAAGATAGGAGATAAGTCATCTTTAATTGGTTTTACTGATAGTGATTTCGCAGGAGATCCTGATGATAGAAAGAGTACTTCTGGTTTTGTTTTTATGGTCGGTTCAGCAGCTATTTTGTGGTCATCTAAAGAGCAACCAATAGTCACATTGTCTACCACGGAGGCTGAATATGTTGCTGCAACTTCATGTGCTTGTCAAGCAATATGGTTAAGAAGAATTCTTGAGGAGCTGTGTTCCAAGAAAGAAGGACCAGTAACTATTTTCTGTGACAACAGCTCTGCTATCAAACTTTCAAAAAATCCTATGCTATATGGAAGGAGCAAGCATATAGATGTGAGATTTCACTTCCTCAGAGATCTTACAAAGAATAATGCAATAGAACTCATATATTGCAGAAGTGAAGACCAGATTGCTGACATACTCACTAAGCCCCTTAAAGCATCAACATTTCAGAAGTTAAGGGAGCTGCTTGGTGTTGGAAGACTCGAAAACCAAGTATGAAGAGCTAAACTGTATGTTGGAAACATCAGTTTACGGGAGGGATTGTTGAAGCATGTTTCATGTCTCCTAGTTAGTTACGTTTCCAGTTTCCTAGTTAGTCACTTATTTCCTTGTTATTTGAATTTCCTAGTCAGGTTCCTATTATATAGGAACAAGTGAATGTAGTGCCTTAGTGGGTTAGTAGGTTATTTCTCTAAAGATAGGTTGTAACTGTGATGTTAGTGGGGTTATCGAATACCCATGTAATTCCTCTGTAAAGCCTATATAAGGCTAGACTTGCTCTAAATATTATCTATGTTGTTCTCACTACAACATAGATAACCTTGGATTGTTGCAATTTGGGTCATTAGCACTTTTGTTCCTATTTTGTGTTGCTCTTTAATTTTTGTCCTCGTAAAAAATAATTTTTTTTGGGAAAGATATTGTTCATCTATACTCCTCTTACTTTTATGCCCCTAAAATTATTTATTCGAAATATTCCAAAAATTATGATATCAACATGGTATAAAAGATACTGTACTGTGACAGTATCATGTTCATTTATTCAAAAGATATCTTTTTCTAAAAAAAAAAAAAAAAAAAAAAAACTTCTATATTATCATCATTTTATAGACATATACTGTGATAGTATCATGAAAAACTGTTTCACTCCTTCAATGAAACACTTCAAAGACATTCATGATACCATCATGTTATATAAATATACTGAAATGGTATCATAGAGGACTAAAAGAAGGACTCAAGCAGTCCTCCGTGATATCATCATGATATTATACTGCGATGGTATCATGGAGGAAGGATATTGGGCAAGGGGTTTTTTGGATAAATATTTTTTGTTGGTTGGGTAAGAAGCAAAATTAGTTTAGAAGGGGGCGTAAGCGAGTAAATATATTGTATTTTAGCATATTTTGTGTTGTTTTCCTTAAATTTATTGCAGAACATAAATTTATATTTTCGCATAATAATAAGTTATGTCGGAATGAATTTTGCCCTTAAACAACTTATGCGCTCACTAGAAATAAAGACTTGGTATAGGCTGTTACAATTCTTTTCTTCATTTATTTCTCTTTTTAAGTAACATTTATTTTATTTTATTTTTATTCTTAATTTATTGAAGCTAGATTTACTAAATAATTAAATTTAGTGTAATTGGTAATAAATGAAAGAATTGCATCTGATTTGTAGATGTTTGATAGTATATGGACTACAATTATAGTCTATTTTAAAAATAAAAATAAAAGAACTTACTAAATCATTTTATATTTTCTGAAAGTTAATACTAATAACACGTAATTGATGAGAAGTTGCAGAGCTATGTAGTAGCATTTTCTGGTGGGAAATATGAGGTGGATGCTGATGTGGCAACTATGCCAGTCAGAATTGGCGCCATATAACGGGAAAGCTGAGGTGGAGGCTGATGTGATTAACTTCCCATGTCAGATTTGGCGCCAAACTTTCTTAGCGGGAAAGGCCCTGGGCCATAACTAGTGGAATGTAATTTGCCAAATTGGTTTGTTAATATTAAAATTATTTTATTCATTTCTCTTTTTATATTGTTTGATGAAGCTAGATTTATGCTAAACAAATTAAATATTGTGCAAATTTTGTGTGGTACCGTTATCATCATTTTCAATAAGTATTTTCTTTTTATATTGTTTGAATCTAGATTTATACAAAACAAGTAAATATTGTGCAAATTTGGTTTGTGACCGTTACAAGTATTTTCAATACGTATTTCTCTTTTTATACTTATTTATTTGAAGCTAGATTTACTTATGGAATTGGTAATAAATGAAAGAATGGTCTACAATTTATAATATTTTATTATATATGAACTATATAGACTTCTTTAATACAAAGTAGATTAATCTTGATATAGACTCTTGACCCTGCTCCAGCACTTGTTTCGCACTCGAACAACTTGGTTCCTAGAATAATCAATTGGTTTAGCTGCTTCGAGTATTTTTGAATGTTTAGCTTTGGACAGAAGAATTCACTCCTTCCATTCTAATTTGTTTGAACGTTGACCAATTTGGGAGTCAAACAACTATTTCTTTGACTACGATTTTCTCCAACTCTTTCTTATATTGTGAATTATTAATTGTGCAGACTTATAGTACTTTTTATGTAGTTTTCAAATATATAAATTTTATTATAAAATACTTGAAAATTTTATATTTAAAATTAAGTCAAAGGAAAACTTGTATGACTCACAAATTGGTCAACCTTCAAACAAATTGGGACGGAGGGAGTGTGATTTGGGATTCCAAATCATGATTTCAATTTAAAAAAAAATGTAAAACTTGACCTAAAAATTTATACTTTGTAAAAAAAATTATAATTTTGTAGATATATTTACCAACAATTTATATCAAATATTAACGATCTGCAAGTTGGTAGTATATTTATAGCATATTAAAGAGTAGTTACACTACATTACATGTTCAATTTTTCTTTTTATTGAACTAAACTTTAATCAATTGATGTTATATTTTTTAGAAATGCCTTATAGTAGTGTATTAAGTTTGTTATGAATTATATTTTCTCATTTGGTAAGATTGTATAAGTTTTGATGGTTTCACAACTTGTGGAAATTTTATGTCTATGAGACAAAATACAATTTAAAAAATCCAAATTACACGTCCAAAAAAAAAAAATCAACTTCAAATTGTCATGATTTTAAATTATTAATTTCAAATCATGTCCAAGTGACTCCTTACTTTCTTTTTGTCTATTTTTAAAAAGGTATTTATATATTTAGTAAATTTTTAATTGCAACATTCATATTCTGCCATCATAAATTTTTAAGACTCAAGAAAATATTAAATTTGTATAAAGGGTTCAAAGGAATATTAAAATGGCAGGCCTTAAAATTTGAACCTGGTCTAAACTAATTTTTCATTTTTTTCCACTAAACTAAAGAATACCTTATCACACGCTAGTAGTAAAATTATCTCACATTATATTGAGTGCTCACACCAAATAAGTAGATACATAACATGTGTTTGCACATAGAATACTATCATTTTATTATGGTTAATTAATTTATATTTCCACTTTATTAAATTAATAAACCACAATAAGTTTAATTGGTTTGATGTAAACATCGGTATGAGTAACCATCTGCTCAAACTAGCTATGTCACTCCCTATACACCTTTTTAGTTTAAAACATTATGATCAAATATTTTTTATATTTTTAAAATTCGTCAATTAAATAAAACAAAAAAATGGAGGAAGTAATCTCCAAAAGAAATGAAAATCGCGACTGAAGGAGGTAGTAACACAAAAGGCCACCCAACTATGAGTAATGATCTTCCAAATTCATTTTTCTTTGTTTTGTAACAATAAAGTCACTCAACTTTCCTTATATCACATCAAAAGTCACTCAATAAATATTTGACCAATAAAATATAACATGTCATAATTTAATCCACATGAAATTTTTCTTTTTTTTTTCTCAGTCTACATGATAAAAAGACCCGACCCAAATCCAACAAAATCTAGGCTTATTCAGACAAAATTTAGGCCTTAAGGCAGAGTTTGCAAAATTCTAACTGAGTAATTTTTTTTTTCCTTAACGCAAACCTCTAACTTAAGATAAAGTTTGCATTATGCCTAAAGGCAAAACTCAGCCTTAAGGGAGAGTTTGCCTTATGCAACTTTACCTGAACTGCAAAACTCTGCTTTACAAATCCAAACTTTACATTATAATTTTTTTTTTAATTTTTGACTAAGCTGGAGTTTGAACTCAAAACTAAGGGTTTTACCGAAGGACTAAAAATTAAAGACTACCAATTTGAGAGTAAAAAATTGAAGACCACCCCCCGAATAAGGACAGTCGTGCAAATTGCCCGTTTAATTCCCATTTCAGCCCAAATTGGTCCAAAGATCCATCCCAGCTTACATATAACCCGACCCGACCCGAGTTCCTTTCCATATTCCACACAACACAAAAACGAACACAGCAGCTCCAAATCATCTCTCCCACGCGAAATCACAGCTACAAAAATGGGTTTGAGAGTCCTAAGATCAATAATCTGACCAGTTATAATCAGTGTCCGCATTCAAGTCTCCGGCGACAAGAATATAATTTTTCAGTTATAATCAGTTTTTATTATTGACTTACAGCATTTAAGTATTTTTGGGTGCTGTTGATATAGACGAATTTAGGGAAAATTGTCTACTGGCAGAAAATATTTACGCCACATAACACATATTTTGAGTATGTTAGTCCCATAGTTGTATATAAACACCTTTTATATACACTCTTTAGCCCCATAGTTGTATATAAACACCTTTTATACAAGGTTGATACATTATGTATAATGCTTCCCCCCGTAACAAACCTAAAAGTAGAAGAGCAAGATTAATTTACAGTTATTGGCGACCTAGGTTTTTGGCATTTATCTCATTTTCAGATTTTGGCATTTCATTCTGCTAATTTTATGGTATAGACGAATATCTTTTACATAGAGGGTGTGTTGGGTATGGGGGAAATGGTTTCCAAGAAAATATTTTCTCGGGAAATAAGTGATTTTTCCTACTCATTTTCTTTTGTTTGGTACTCAAGTTGGAAAATGTCATTTTAAGAGTAGTTGCATATATTCAAAGCAAAACACTATCAAGTTATTTAGTTCGGAGTGTAACTTCTTATGGTGGGGGTAGGCGTATGGGAGGTGGGGTAGGGGTGGAGGTGGGTGGTGGTTGGGGTAGGCTGGTAGGGGGTGTGGATGGATGGTGCTGGTGTGTTTTTATGTCATAGGAAAACATTTTTGATAGGAGCTCAGTCATTAAATTTAAGACTTTCCGATTTAGGGTTCCATGGATTCCACCATTCAGTCGTGCTTAATTGATAGTCGATTACAAAAGTGAAGAGCAAGTAACAAGCCTAAACGTAAAAGAGCTAGCTTGAGACCTCTAGCTTAATCTTCATTTTCCTATTTTATAGTAGTTGATTTGCAACCTAGGGTTTAGGGTTATATGCCATTTTTAGATTTGGGCATTTCATTATGCAAATATCTTTGACTGTTTCAATTTGTTTTTTTTTTTGATAAGGTAACACTTGTATATTTATCCAAAAATCAGACCTGCCACAAACAGTTACAGGTCTCATAGTTACAAAGGAGTATTCAGAAGATCTTCAATCCTATAACAAGAACTTATATAGAACCTAAGACATCCATAAATGATTCTAGATCTTCCATATACTCCTATTTACACCAAAAGTAGAATAAAGCAAGACAGTTCATTTTCATCTTCTGTAATGAATTACACTTATTTTCAAAACATTTAAGGTTCCTTTCACTCCACACAGGCCACCAGATGCAGGCTGGTATAATTCTCCATCTCTCTTTGTGGCCAGAAAGGTTGGCATAACTATTCCACACTTCCAGGACTTGAACAATTTTTTCAGGCATTATCCATGTTAACCCTTTTAAATTGATGAATAAACTCCATATCTGAAAGGTAGTCTTGCAGTGAATAAAGAGGTGACTAACAGTCTTTGCTTCTTCACCACAAAAGAAACACCTTGGACTAAAATTAAAACCCCTTTTCATGAGATTTTCCTGAGTTAGTACTGCCTGCTTAGCTAGTAGCCAGGCAAAACAAGAAACTTTGTAAGGGATCTTAACTTTCCATTTCAATTTCCATGGCCAGTGGTCAATCTAGCTTCTGTAAATGTTAAAAGTCTTGTATGCCTCCTTGACAAAAAACTTGCCTAGTTTGTGTCTCTGAATCTCCCAGTCATTTAGTAGTCTTCTAAAACTCAAATTCCACCCCTGGTTAGACCATACCTTTGCCACAGAGGCATTTTGTTGCTGATTGAGGATATACATATATATATATATATGCTCCCTGTCAGCATCACAAAAGATCAGAGAATCATCAGCATATTGGAGATGAGTAATCTCCATAGCTTCCCCCACTCTGTTTGTCTATTTTGACTTAGCATGGAGTTTAAGAGTGTCTTTTGAATCTTGTGGCCTTAAAGTAATGTACCAAAATGTTGTTTAATCTTGTGGTTTAAGCATGTCATTTGGAAATTTGGAATTAAGGAGTTGTCAAAAAAGGAAAGAGACATTCTTTTGAAACGAATTAAAAAGGAAAGTAAGTAAGACAAACAAATTAAAACGGAGGGAGCACATAGAAAGTGTCGTCCATAGGAAATATTTTAGCTTGTGAAATCATTTACTGATACTCGTTTTCCAAAGTGAAGACCCAGTAGCAAACCTAAATGTAAAAGAGCTAGCTTGAGACCTCCAGGTTAATCTTCATTTTCCTATTTTATAGTAGATGCCTGCGGTTTTGGACTAGGGTTTAAGGTTTTATGCTTATTTTCAGATTTGGGCATTTCGTTCTGCAAATTACTATGATGTTTTTGGTTGCTTTTGTTATTGGGTGTGTTTGGTATGAGGGAAAAAAATTTCCATAGAAATCATCTCTCCCACGCGAAATCACAGCTACAAAAATGGGTTTCGGAGCCCTAAGATCAATAATCCGACCAGTTTTTTCAAGAGCACTCTTATCGACCCGACCCGTATCCGCATTCAACTCTCCGGCGACAACAATATCTCCGAGTATTAATAATCTTCATTTTTCATTTATAATCAGTTTTTATTATTGACTTACAACATTTAAATATTTTTGGGTGCTGTTGATGTAGACGAATAAAAATTACGCTCTATGTCTACTGGGAGAATATATTTACGCCACATAACACATATTTTGAGTTTGTTACCCGGTTTAGCCCCATAGTTGTATATAAACTCTTTACACTCTTTACAGTTATTTGCAACCTAGGGTTTTGGACAAGGATTTAAGGTTCTATCTCATTTTTAGATTTGGGCGTTTCAATCTGCTAATTATGGTATAGATGACACAGAGGGTGTGTTTGGTATGAGGGAAAATGGTTTCCAAGAAAATATTTTCTTGGGAAATAAGTGATTTTCTTTTGTTTGGTACTCAAGTTGGAAAATGTCATTTTAAGAGAAGTCGCATATATTCAAAGCAAAACACTATGAAGTTTTTTAATTCGGAGTGTAACTTCTTGTGGTGGGGGTAGGCGTATGGGAGGTGGGGTAAGCAGTGGGGGGAGGGGGTTGGGGTGGATATGGGTGGTGGTTGGGGGTTGGGGTGGATATGGGTGGTGGTTGGGGGTTGGGGTGGATATGGGTGGTGGTTGGGGGTTGGGGGTTGGGGTTGGCTGGTATGGGGGTATGGATGGATGGTGCTGGTGTGGTTTTATGTCAAATTTTTAAGGAATTTTTTTTTCACATGAGCTTAGTCATTAAAACTTAAGACTTTCCGATTTAGGGTTCCATGGATTCCACCATTCAGTTGTGCTTTTCACCGCTTAACTGATAGTCGATTACCAAAGTTGAAGAGCAAGTAACAAGCCTAAATGTAAAAGAGCTAACTTGAGACCTCCAGGTTAATCTTCATCGCCCTATTTTATAGTAGCTGATTTGCAACATGGGGTTTAGTGTTTCATGCCATTTTGAGATTTGGGCATTTCGTTATGCAAAAATATCTTTGACTGTTTCAATTTGTTTGTCTATTTTGACTTGGCACAGAGTTTAAGAATGTCTTTTGAATCTTGTGGTCTTAAAGTAATGTACCAAAATGTTGTTTAATCTTGTGGTTTAAGCATGTCATTTGGAAATTTGGAATTAAGGAGTTGCCAAAAAAGGAAAGAGACATTCTTTTGAAACGGACTAAAAAGGAAAGTAAGATAAATAAAATTGAAACGGAGGGAGTACATAGAAAGTGTCGTCCATGGGAAATATTTTAGCTTGTGAAACAATTTACAGATACTCGTTTTCGAAAGTGAAGACCCAGTAGCAAACCTAAACGTAAAAGAGCTTGCTTGCTTGAGACCTATGTTGCACGGACTCTTCAAAAATATCGTCAGGTGCGTGCCTGATACTCCAAAAGTAGTGCATTTTTAGAGAATCCGACACGGGTGCGACAACGAAAGTGAAGAGTCCGCGCAACTTAGCTTGAGACCTTTAGGTTAATCTTCTTTTTCCTATTTTATACTAGATTTGCAGCCTACGGTTTTGGACTAGGGTTTATAAGGTTTTATGCTTATTTTCAGATTTGGGCATTTCGTTTTGCAAATTACTATGATGTTTTTGGTTGCTTTTGTTATTGGGTGTGTTTGGCATGAGGAAAAAAAAATTCCGCGAAAAAGAAGTGAGTTTTCTACCCATTTTCTTGTGTTTTGGTAGGCAAAGTTGGAAAATGTCATTGTAAGAGCATTTAGATATATTTAAAGCAAAACACTTTGAAGTTTTTAGAATTGGAATGCAACTTCTGGTGGTGGTAGTAGGCGTGAGGGAGGTGGGGTAAGTGGGGGTAGGGGTGGGTGTGGAGCGGGTTGGCGGGTGGTGGGTGGGGGGTTGGGGTGGAGGTAGGCAGGTAGGGGTGTGTGGATGGATGGTGCCGGTGTGTCTTCATTCCATGGATGACACTGAACTCTTAACTGAGGTAAGGGCCTTTTTTTAGTCTTGACCTATCTAGTACCTTGTTCCTTCTCTACTCTGCCACTTCTCGTGTAAGAATGTGTGCTGTTTAGCTGGGAACCTCTGTTGGGCCTGCATTTTTTATCTGGTTTATAATTCAATACCAATATGTTTATAGTTTAATAACATATTCTGCCACACTAGTCTCAATCTGGCCCTCCTGCCCCCACCCTCCCAAGAAGGAAGTGAAAATGAGGGACAAAAAGGAATGAGTAGAATTATTGAATGTCTGTTCATTTTAAGAAACTGTTTTTTTTTTCTCCATCGGAGACTACTTAGCATTCTCTTTGTTACTAATTGTACAAACAGATGTCCCTGGGTTAATGTGTTCAGATAGGTCGAGAGGTGTAATTATCTTATTCGTTATTATATTCAACTCACGTGTCATGATTTTCTGCATTGGGATGAAACCCCCATGAATTGGTTTTATCATTTGTATCCATTGAAATACGGGCTACTACTGGATAACTAATCTCTTTCTTTTACAAGTCTGATGGATAACTCGCCATATTGAAGATCCTACCTGGTTGATTTGCAACCTAGGGTTTAAGGTTTTATTCCATTTTCAGATTTGGGCATTTCGCTATGCAAATTATGATTTTTTTGGGGTGCTTTTGGTATAGACAAATATCTTTTACATAGAAAGTGTCTTCCATAGGATGTGCAAATTACTATGATGTTTTTGGTTGCTTTTGTTATTGGGTGTGTTTGGTATGAGGGAAAAACAATTCCACGGAAAAGAAGTGAGTTTTCTACCCATTTTCTTGTATTTTGGTAGGCAAAGTTGGAAAATGTCATTTTAAGAGCATTTAGATATATTTAAAGCAAAACACTTTGAAGTTTTTAGAATCGGAGTGTAACTTTTGGTGGTGGTGGTAGGCATGAGGGAGGTGGGGTAAGTGGGGGTGGGGGGTGGGTGTGGAGGTAGGCAGGTAGGGGTGTGTGGATGGATGGTGCCGGTGTGGCTTCATTCCACGGATGACATTGAATTCTTAACTGAGGTAAGGGTCTTTTTTAAGTCTTGACCTATCTAGTACCTAGTTCCTTCTCTACTCTGCCACTTCTCGTGTAAGAATGTGCACCGTTTAGCTCGGAACCTCTGTTGGGCCTGCATTTTTTATCTGGTTTATATTCAATACCAATATATTTATAATTTAATAACATATTCTGCCACACTAGTCTCATATGTCTGTTCATTTTAAGAAACTGTTTTTTTTCCCCCATTGGAGACTACTTAGCATTCTCTTTTTTATTAATTATACAAACAGGTGTCCCTGGGTTAATGTGTTCAGATAGGTCGAGAGGTGTAATTATCTTATTCGTTATTATATTCAACTCACATGTCATGATTTTCTGCATTTTGATGAAACCCTGATGAATGGTTTTATCATTTGTATCCATTGAAATACGGGCTACTGCTGGATAACTAATCTCTTTCTTTTACAAGTCTGATGGATAACTCATCATATCTTGTGAAGATCCTACCTGGTTGATTTGCAACCTAGGGTTTAAGGTTTTATTCCATTTTCAGATTTGGGCATTTCGCTATGCAAATTACGATTTTTTTGGGGTGCTTTTGGTATAGACAAATATCTTTTACATAGAAAGTGTCTTCCATAGGAAATATTTTAGCTGGAGAAATCATTTACCCGTCTCAACCGTAAGTTGCAACTTTTTTGCTTTTTTGCTTTTTATGACAATGATAACATATGAGTTGCAACTTTTCTCATGTCAATTTGATGGAAAATATATCTTAAAATGTAGGTCAAAGTTTGCATAGTTTGACTTTCGAGAAGCGAAATATGACAACTAATTTGGGACAAGAGCATTTGATCATTTTCTCGAGTTTAGTTGGGATTGTAATGGTACGAGGTGGGGGATCGGAACATGAGGATGTCGTTTTGATGATTTTCTTGAGTGTTCACATTCACAAGTCACAAAAATGTCAAAGTGTTGGGATTGTAAAGAAGCTGGCTTTGTCATGAAGTGATGTAAGTCACTTCCTTTCTTTTGGTGGAAAACATTTTCCTTGGAGATTTTTTTTTCTCCAACTATTTAAACAAACCACACTAGAAAAGGAAAACATTCCCTAAAAATATTTTCGGCTATGATTTTTATTGACTTTTGAATTTTGACAGAATGAAAAGAAGTTAGAAGCTTTTTTTTTCTTTTGGAATTTAGGTCCGTATGCATGGATAAAATATACCACCCGGTGAACCTATAAGTCCAAACAATCCCAATTAAGGAAGTGTCAAGCGGAGGAATGAGAAGAAGAGAATCAGGCAGAGAAAGGCATTTATATTGGTATGTCGTTACAGCTTTTTATTCCCTTTATCTTAAAGATATACCTCTGCGGCTGCTATGATTATTGTCACCATTGTATTGCCTTATTCGAAAAGACTTCCTTTCAAATGTGAATCCAGCATATTTTTCGCAACACGTACTTTAATTTGTTTGCCATCTCAGGAGGGCATTTTATTATGCTAGGCAGTCCCCTTATTTCTGTGGCTCTTATGAAAACGTCCTGACCAATTTCATTCTGTGGGATAAAGAAATAATTTCTTCTGTGATGAACATCAATGATGGACCTGCTTCCTCCAGTTGGTGAGACTGCATCCTATCAAATAAAATTTTAAAAAATAGGGATACTTTACTAACAGTAGGAGGAGGATTATACTAGGTATGTGATACAATATCTCATGAAGCACAGTAATTGGATTTTTAGTTTGAATAGTTTCTTGAATTATTCAAACAATGTGTTAAGATATTCAGTGGCTTGGAATCAAAACATGGTAATATCTCATGTATACGCACAAGTAACAGCAGGTAGATGGAGAGAACTTTTTATTGTAAGTGATGATCCTTTTTTTTTGGTCGAAGTAACAATTTTCATTTCAACCATTGAACAAGTGTATGTACAGACAGACTCATGGGACTCTAGAATCAGTATTCTCAAGTATAAACCAAATTCAACAAATTCCTATAAGGCAACCGATTGCTTAAAAAAAATTATCAGCAGTCTAGCCATGGCCCTTTGCAGGAAGATCCATGGCTACGCCTCATCATGTAGCAGCATAGGAGCCTTTTAACATGGAAAACTATTGAGCGCTTCTAGTATGGTATTCCAGTTAACCATTCTTTGCCCCTTGATAAACACTTGCAGAATAATGTCTCTAACAATCAACGTAGCATCTCGACACTGTTGTTGAAGCCTTCTGCCATTTCTCTCCATCCATATCTGGTAGACTGCTGCAGCAAATATAAAGGCTAGTATATCTCCTTTTGCTCTATTATGTCGCACCTGTGAGTTCACCCAATGCACCTCTTGCACCCAGCCTTCCACCTGCCTGCGTGTACCTGTCCATCTTACCAATTGTTGCCAAATGCCTTTGGAATAAGTGCACCCAAAATATAGATGGTCGTGTGTTTCCATGGCAGTGGTGCCACAGAGAACACAATCAACTGGCACTTGAATTCCCCAGCTGCTCAATCTGTCGACAGTAGACAGCCTTTTGTGCAATGCTAGCCATAGCACAAATTGGTGTCTAGGCAGCATGCCCTTCGCCAAATACAATTTCTTCCATTCAGTTCTAGGATACCTTGGCAACAGATCTTTGTACGCTTCCTTTATGCTGAATTCGCCCTGCATAGTGTAGCTGTCAATAGCAAGGTTAGGATTTACATCAGTATCAAGCCAATTCCTAACATCAAACACTTTCCTTATGAGCCAACTAGCCTGTTTTGGTGTGTCCACTAATGACCATTCAGGATTCTTTATATAATGCGTATGAACCCACAAAACCCATAGCTTCTCTTTCTTTTTTGCTACTGCCAACAGGAGTTTATATATTGCTGTTTTGTTCCATAGAAAAAAGTTTGATAATGTTCAGTCCCCCTGTTGCTCTGGGTTGGCACATAGTATCCCAACTGATAGGAGGTCTTCATGTATATTCATTTTAGCCAGTCCAGAGGAAATTCCTGCATATACTTGTGACCAGAGTGAGTATCTTTTTTGGTAGTAGGAACACCTGGGCCCAATATGTTTGCATCTCAAACAAGACACTTTTGATTAATTGGACTCTTCCTCCATATGACAAAAATTTCGTGCTCCAACATTTGATTCTTGCAACAATCCTCTCAAATAGAGGCATACACTGACTGATTGTTAGCTTCTTAGAAGAGAGTGGCACTCCCAGGTATTTGAAAGGTAACTCTCCAGGCGCGAAGTGCATCTCAGCCAAAATTTGTTCTCGAAGTTCCAATGATATCCCAGCAACATAAAGTGAACTTTTTTTCTAGATTTGCCTTTAGCCCTGAAACACTAGAGAAGTGCTCAAACCTCTCTAGGATAAGTCTGATGGATACCAAGTCAGCCTTGCAGCATAGGATAAGATCATCTGCAAAACATATGTAGCAAGTTCATCTTAGCACACCTGGGATGATGTTTGAAGTCAGGGTTGAATCTAAGTTGATTAAGAGATCTGTTTAAGTACTCTATGGCCAGTACAAACGTGAGGGTTTCATAATGAAGAAATTGATACCAGGCTAGAATATGAATTAAAGTAAGAAGATTTGCCTGGTAGGATTCCTTAACATGCTGAGATTATTCCAGCTGGCATAAGCTTGAAATATTGTATTGGCATGAGATACCCTTATCAAAAAAAAATTGTATTGGCATTAGTCACAGATCTATTTAAGTTCAAATACCAGGAGCATTGACATCGTACTGGTACCTGAATATTAAAAAAATCACTCTATATAATAAATCCTGAAACTGAAGCGCCCTTATACGTGCTAAACATTTTGCAAAAAGGAGGATGATAGGCTAAGTCGAAACCAAATCCCCCCAGCAACCACATCTCTACAATAAGAACTATACTGAATGTTGAAACCGAAATATGAGTAAACATCTCACAAAAGCAAAGTTTGACCAGCTTTCAAAAAAATCAGAATAGGAATGACTTGACAAATGGTTCTATGCTTCCAATGTAGACACAATTCTATTATAATGGCAAGATTGAAACAAGTTGCATTTCCAGTCCACAGTTATGATCCAAGCTTAGGACTAGCTGAATCAGCAATACAAGCCTTGAATCTCTCTGCTAAAACTGAGGACTTATAGAGACTCTTAAGCATCCTATTAGTGATTGTGTTTTTGTAGCTCCAAGCATATAAACTAGTTTGAAAGAAATAACCAACTACAATTAGTGATTGCGTTTTTGTAGCTCCAAGCATATAAGAATGTTTGCTTTTTTTTTTTTCCTCCCATTTTAGGAGGATTTATAGTGTTTCCACACTTCCCCTCCAGTGTGACTCGAACCCAGGACCTACCGGTCGTGGGTGGAGGTGCTTAACCACTGAGCCATCCCTCACTTGTCATAAGAATGTTTGCTTATTTCCTGCAACTAATACATAATCCATTGATACTTTTAGGTATGAGCGTAGAATTGTGACCTTGTGGGGTGAGCTAGCTGAAAAAGATGGGGAAATACTACAAAAACTGATAGATACAAAACCTGTCGTAGCATTTTGTGACGTGAAAGGGTTGACGTATCAAGGTAATATATCGAAAACTTTTTTTTACCTTCACAATTAGTTCTTTATGAATTACATCTATGCTAAACTTTATTTGTTTGTTGTGAGGATATCTACCACTCGTATTAGTGGTGTATTGATCAACCCGACATTTCAAAAAGCAAACGAGCTGCAAAATTGGTAATATATGATATTATTTGTTCACCCAAAATGTTACTACTTACAGTTGAGTTATAAAGTACTTGATAATCCAATAAATTTCGTACTTCATTACAGGCATGATTATTTGAAAGCGCAATTGCTGAAGAGATGCATGAAGTTGGAACTATTGCTGCAATTGAAATTGAGGAAGACGCAATAGAGGTGCAGAAAAAACACATGAAGAAAACAAGGGATTGCGGAGACAAAAAAGACCCTCATTCAATAATTTATAAGAAAATCAAAATAGAAAAGGATTAGGGATTTGTTGTTGTTTTGTCATTCCAGTAGACATTCATTATCTTTTTTTGAGTAGATTTCCCATAGTCTTTATTTAATTCTCTTATGATATTGTAGTACTATACTTTCGTTAGTCTATAATATGTTACTCCTTCTGTCCCATAATAAGTGTCACTTTAGTCAAAATTATGCATATTAAGAAACCAATAATGCAATGTAAAATTTACTAAACTACCATTATATATCAAGTTACTATATGGCCTTTTGTCTTGAATACATAAACTTGTCACTTTTTGTCTAAGGGTAGAGTTGGAAAAAACTAGTCAATTTATGTTTTGGTTTTCTAAAGTGACACTTACTATGGGATAAATTCTTTTGGCTAAAGTGACACTTATTATGAGACAGAGGGAGTAGTATTTAAGCTTCTTTTAGAATTATATATTTAGTAATTTGGTCCATTTAGGATATCTATTTTACACATATAGTGGCAGCAATGCATGCTTTTTCTTCAAGTGTCATTGAAGTTGATCTATGTTTTCTACAATGCTCATGTAATTAAGGCGAAAATGGACCACTATGTTGGCTTTGCGGAACATTAGAGAAAGCGAGGTTAGTGTTTTTTTTTTTTGTTTCTTTACCATTGGCTATTGCATCTTGAAAAAAGTGGTCCATCTCTCAATGTATATATTTGTGTTTCGAATCGAAGAACGACATGTGTGGCTTAGTATTTTTTTATTTGTGTCTTCTATAGGAGTGGTTGGACACTTTGGACGGGTATTTCAGGGAACTAATGCTTTAAATAATGGTGTAGATGCCACTGAAAAAAAGTAAGGATGAAGGGAATGGAGTAGTTAATGTGGAGGGTCAGGTCGAGAATCAAGATTTCAATGATCCCGACTATAACGTGGAGGCAGATGATGATGATTATCATGGCATTGTTACTGAAAATTCATGTAAGAAGGCAAAAGGAAGACCAAAAAATAATACTAATGGTGGGAACAATAGAGCTGGGCCATCCACTGTTGACCTTTACATTCCAGAAGTGACTTGAGTGAAGATTGCAAAAAAGACAACATTTACATAATGTAGTTAAGAAAATCCTTATGAACTTCGCCTCAGAGGAGGAAAAAGAAGGCACGAATGATGGGCCAATTTTTCTCAGAGAGAGTGAACTTCTAATTAAATTAAAAGAGAATAGGTGTTAGTAAGGGCTAATTTAGGTGTGGGTTTGAGCCGGGCTTTTTTTCCATGTGGACTGAGAAAAAAATTCATGTGGACTAAATTAAAATTACGGAAAAGGGCCAAAATTACCCCTGAACTTTGAAAAATAGTTCATCCATACCCTTTGTTATACTTTAGGGCCAATTATACCCTTACAGTTATACTATGGGGTCAATTATACCCTTCTGTCTAACTGTTGCCATGTGGCATCATCCTAGCCCTTCAAAATTATTTTACCCTCAAATAATTTTTTACTCACTAAAATAACTCAATCCGACCCGATTTTTTTTTTTCCAGCAAAAATAATACGGATAATTTTTCCAGAAAAAAATATAAAAATTATCCGTATTATTTTTGCTGAAAAAAAAATATTCGGGTCGGATTGAGTTATTTTAGTGAGTAAAAAATTATTTGAGGGTAAAATAATTTTGAAGGGCTGGGATGATGCCACGTGGCAACAATTAGACAGAAGGGTATAATTGACCCCATAGTATAACTGTAAGGGTATAATTGGCCCTAAAGTATAACGAAGGGTATGGATGAACTATTTTTCAAAGTTCAGGGGTAATTTTGGCCCTTTTCCGTTAAAATTATGGGTTTTTGTTTGCAAATTATAAACTTATGGGTCAAGTTTAGCATTTAAAAAATTTGAAATCATAATTTGAAATCCTACTTTTTGGATAATTTCGAATTTCAAGATAAAATTTTGTGCAGATTTCATAAACTAATACTCTTGTTAAATTAAAACTTGAAATTTAGGTCCCAAAACCTACGGCTAAATGCCTACATGATAAATTTTCAATTTCAACATTGTGGTCATAAAAGTTTTCAGTATTAATGCTAAGGTGGAATACATCGATATCCGATTAAACTTGTCAATAAATTTTATTTAGATATTCGAATTACAATATGTTCTGATTGAGCACTTGAAAATGTTCCTTTTGGATATGTTCAACTTAAATATTAGAAAAGTTTATGCATGTGTCCTCAAGCGCCCATTACGTAGATAAGTTGATCACTTAATATGCTAACTCCTTTGATTATACGCATTAATCTCAATAAATCGTAAAACCCCATGCATGTTTCAATTGATATTGATGTCATGATGTGTATAATTAAAGATTTTAGCATTCTAGTATCGGCATCTATTTCTCGATCAAAAGAACAATAGTGCCCTTGAATTTTGAAAGATCAAGTGAAAGGTACTTTGTGACTCGAAGGGTGACTTGTGTAGTCTGGTACCATAAATACTGGACGAGTTTACTTCTTTGGCATTTTGCATATGATAATTTGGGAGAGAGATTTCAAAGTTGCTATTTTGCAAATGCTTCCAAATTTGTGTCTTCATCTTTTCTCATTCTTCTAGCCCCTTTATATATTAGGAACTAGATGAGTGTTGCCTGTGCACAAGTGTGTCATTAAATATATCGATTCTACATGATAAAACAGCACGAACCATATAATTTCATATATAATAAAATGATACAACAACATGTCTAAATAACAAAGGAATATCTGTGTACCCCTCCATTATGTAAAAAGTTAAAAGTGAACAACCAAGTCATTGGATTGTCTAAGTATTTAGTCATAAAAGGTGAATGAGCAATATAATTCTGGTGTTTAGCTTTAACAAAGTGGAAATTTCCCTTCAAGGAAATGTGTACTTATAAAAGAAACAAAGCACCCAAAGCCTTACATTATGTTATGTCCGCTTTAACCTGCATAATAGAAAATACTTGATGCATCCAATCTCCACGCCAACACTCAAGACAAACTCGCAAGAGTTGGGATTCGTTGCTAGCCTTACTCGCTGCCCATGTTGATATCTCTACTCCAGCTCTGTAAAGAAAAATGCTATTTATCAACCGAAAAACTCCGCGGAACAGAGAAATATATAGAAATGGTCTCAAATGGCAATACAATCCCCTTTTGTTCAAACTGTGCATGACGATACACCACGTGACTCTAAAACGTCTACCAATTTCAAATAGCTGGTTTGGCCCTCTATTTTTTTTTCCTCATTCTCAAAGTAACTAATTTAAATACACCTCACCAGAACAAATCGACAACGGAACGAAGGACTTCTATCCTTCACAACAACATGCCTCTAATGCTTTAAAGCGAGTTTCATAACAGAGTAAGTGCAAAACAGAATAGCATGTTGAAAATTGCAATAAGTTTCAGTATATGAGTGGTAAATGCAAATGTGCCTAATGCATTTGCACCTAAATTCATAAGAAAGGAAATAGATCACTAACGAACCAATAAGACAAAAAAATAATGGCAAAAGATGACTTCAAGAAGTAAGAGCTTTACAAAGGTCAAGCTTAATAACCAAAAGAAGATGGATAGAGAATGTCATACATAACACGTCAAAATTGAAAATAGTTGGCTCAAACCACAAAGAATTGTCCCTAGAACGCACAGTTGTGCCACAACAGGAGCAAATAAAATACGGTTAGGAGAGAAATCAAAGCATGAAGTACAAAAAACACTTACCCTTGAAGGAGATAAAGTGTTCTGGGGCTAAATGATGCAGAATCCATTTCATATGCACATAAACAGTACTTGAAAATGTATGCTATAACGGAAAAGAATATCCTAGTAATAGAACAGCTGTTAAGAAGACCGTCTCATCCTTGACAATGTTGCCAACCTTCTGATAGTAGGTAATGAAGGGCAGGGGGTTGATTGCTTGGTACTCCCCAACATTGCATAGGTGCTCATTCTACGATATGGGACAGAAATCATAACTTAAATACATCTATTTTTGACTTCTCTTAGAAGAAGTTATTAGAAAAGGAGAAGAACATGCATAATATTGAGCTCAAGGGCAATAAAATTACCTAATAGTTACAAATGCCGCAGTGAAGAATCTCCGATCAAGAACTCTTTAAGTCTTCGGTAATACTCTAGTATATATGCTTCATAATCTTCCGCCTCTTACGGTTTCTTTGCCAAGTTTTTAACTGGCTGCTCAGTTAATCCTGAAATTGAAAGGAAAAAAAATCTAAATTAGAGGTAAAAGAAAGAAAGAAAAGAGCTAAGGGGGATAGAGCAACTGGGAGTGAGGCAGCTTTCAAGAGGGTTAAATTAGAATATCATAGGCTAAAACATTGTAGAGGATGGATAAAACCCGAAGTGAAAAAACAAACATACATGAAAACAATTGGAGATGTTACTGGGAATCATCGATACATCACAGTAGGTAGGTATCTTTTTTTTTTTCCTTTTTATTATTTGTGCTCTTTAAGAACACATTCGAAACTTCACTCCTTTTGGAGACATTCTAGGAAGTACTACTGTTCTAAGTTTTTTTAACCTCTTGGAAACTAAAACCTTGGAGAAAGAATGCCAGCAGAGCAAGATATGTGGCTCCATGAGTTATCAAATGGATCTACTTCTCTCATTTCATTTTAGTGTCTTCATGCACAGAAAAAGTCTTGCAAGTCAAACATCTTAACATAACTCAATGCCCTTCATTACTGTCCAACTCGGCTAATTAAAAAACTCCCAACCATATTTTATTGATCAAATCCTTTATATGAAATTAAGAAATTAAGGAATAAAGATCTCAACGATTCTCAAATATAGCGAGTAAATTCTCACTTCTTCAGAGGATAAAGTTCTGTAATACATTACTGATAACCATTTTGGTGTCATTTAAAATTTTAAACCTACTACGCCACAACAGCATAAAAAAATTAAGATTAAGAATTGAATCTGGTCACTTGAATATGATGCGAGCAAAACAGAATATGCAGCCAACCATAAACAATTTAGCAACCTAAAATTGATTACTTCAACACAATATGAACCGACTTAGATTTTGCAGGTAAATGACTTCTATTGGAAGTGGAAATAACGCTAGCTTTTTCCATTTTATTAAGAACGCAATCACATTGGAATCTGGTTGGAGTCAAACAGATACACTTTACTGAAACCGAATGTGCCACAGAACCTTTGTCATTGTACTTATCTTCAATCTCCTTCTATTGGACATTAAAACTTCAAGTATTAATACTTTACCTATCATTTTCTAGAAACCCTGCCAAGTTCCAAAAATTCTCGTTGCACTTAAACTACCGTATAACTACATGGAGACACACGCAGCTGAGCAAGCTCCGCCGTCCAAGCCCATTTTATCTCCATGGTCTGCTACCCAAGCACGGTTACATCCAAGTATATATTAGAAAGCTTGCCTATGCTTATCTTGATACTTTTAACCATTCAGCAAGAGTTGAATGTGCAAAATTCAATATTCGTTCTCAGAAGACAGAATAAGGCAACAAACAGTGAATGCATCAAAAGTATTTATAAAAACACAAATCAGAAATTGAAGCGGTGATGAACTAACTGACACAGAAGGCGAAGAAGATGGGGTGGATTATGATGATGACTGTTAGTTACAAAATTAATGAGGTGGATATTCAATTGATGCAGTAAAGACACGTGGATTTGTATAGATACATTGAATTAGAATTTCAGGAAGCAACCACGTCGATCCCAGACCCACAAATAACAGATCCTGCAAAAATGAAAAAGCGCCATCTACTTTTCAAAAGAGTATTATTAACTCACTTCTAAAGCATCACTGTCTATATTTGTTGTTATAACTCCATATGAATCTGCCCTGCAATCTGTTGCCATCAAGATATAGCCTTTGGAGATCATCACCCATTGCTTCCCTGTACTAGTACTACTTCACCAAATATATGTTTTGTTGTGTTATCCCCACTATCTGGGCAATCTAAGCCTGGACAACCTGCTAGAATGCTTTTTAATGTAGATTCTATTCTGCCTTATGTAAGTAAAGAATCAAATGATTCCCGACAACCGTGTCTTATACTGTATATGCAAAGATGCATCTCTCAGCAATCTATCAAGACTATCTCTGTTGACACTGAGTAGGTGTCTTATTCAAAAATGTTTCCCAGAAAATTACTAAGATAAAAAGCCAAAGAATCTAATACCTCAAGCGTAGATGAACCAACGATAGTGTCTACAACACACATCTCAATTAATCTTATTATATATAAATGCAAAGTTAGATGAAAAACTCAATAAGAAAAAAATGCCTCTAAAAGAGTGTGTGGCAATTTTTCCTTTGTACAAAAAGAAGACTGATTTTAATCAATGTATCAATTCTAATATGCATAAACTGCCCAAAGAAACAGAGGGAGGTATTAAAAGTTCCTTACCAAAATTCTTGTGCCAAACTTTGAGCCTAAAAAAATGCATCTTAAGTTTTGCCACACGCCTGAGCGCTTATGCACGCGGTCAGAGACTCTTACCTCTAGTTTGAAAATGTATCCTCATAATTTATCTGTCAATCCATACTTTTCACTCTAAACTGCATCCTGCAGGTCTGCACTGGAAGAAGCAACAGCTGATCAGAGATGTAGATGCTTCAAAATCTTATTGTAGAATGTATACAATTGGTTAATCTAAATAAGCATTAGACCATGGAAAGATATAGTCTATATGTAAAAACGAAAATTTACCCTGCTTTGTGTTTTGTCTTCTACCATTACCATTAATTAAATCGAAAAGCTAAAAGAATAAAGGATAATGTCAGGTTAAGAATATGAAGTTCCCGCTTAACTCTTATTTGATTTAGCCCAATTTGTTGTACTATTTCTCTAGAAAAACCCATCCACCTCCACTGCACTATGTAAAAGTGACAATGTGCATAGAAACAAACCTAGAGATAAGAAACTTATTTTTTCCACCAGAGATAAGAAACTCAATTCAGAAAAAGAGATTATTAATCATCAACAACAAACCTCTATACAACTTCTCTAATATATCGGTATCTTCTCATACTTACCAGTTTTTTTTTTTTTAAATATCAGTATCTTCTCATCCAGAACATAACTCAAGGTAAAGAAAAGCACAAAAAGGGTAATCAAACAGAGTCCACCTCTAAGAATTCTTACCTCCATTTTGTAATATTTCAAGAACAGATTGAAATGGATCAAAAGCAGAACCTTCAAGGATTTGAGAGTATTTTGTGGTGACTCCTCCTCCGTTTGTGTCGTTATGCAATTGCGATAAATCACCATTTGTTGTTGTATCTGCCTCAAATTTGTCTGCCCTAAACCTACCACCATCACAAATAGGGAGGAAACTGTTAATCTGCAGCAGTTACATTCTTGTGACTTCTCACCCTTTCTGAAGAACTATATAAAAGAAATGGGAACTTTGGATAGAATCTTGTATCAATATATGATTATGATAAAGCCGGTTAGCATATTAATTTGGTTAGATGCAGAATGTGATTTCAAAGTTTTGAAAAAACCTATGAAAAGTGAAAAGTTCAGAAGAATCAACGTTCAAAAAAAAAAAAAAAAAAGCAAAGAGGGGGAATGTGTGAGAAGTTGTATCAGTTTCAAACCTGAAAACGGCAACCGGTTAGGATTTGAATCGGAATTAGAACTTATAATAAAAAAGACTTACTGTTAGGATAAAGAGACAGAGTTAAATATGGACCATGGCAGAAGCTTTTGCAGAAATTCAAAGTAGAAATCACGACAGAAAACGTTTGAACTTCAAAGACAGCCTTACACTTACTTCATTGGTAGTCCTTAATTTACATAAATAATCTGCAGTTGAAGCAAGAAATTAGAATTTACATGAACGTCCTGATTGTGATAAAAGCCAAAAAGTCACAGTGCATCCCAAATCTGCTAATCAAATCTCCTAGCTTTCAATGATAATGCTTGAGATTGCTTAATTGATCTCAACTACAGCTTTGGATTAACTCACGAATAAGTATATTACACGAAAACCAAATTGAAATCCCTGTAACTGAAGCACGAAATTCGAAAAAAGGGAAAAAAAAACACCCAGATAAAGACAAAACCCAAAAGCACAATACCATCTTTCCAAAACAGCAAATCAAATCACCAGCTTTAATTTTTTGTTGACTTTTATATTTTATTTTATTTTATTTATTAAATACGAATTTTCTGGTGATGACACCTGTCATCACAGAATGTGTTTGCCTCTCCTATTAAATATTATCAACAGACTAGAGCAATGCCAACTGATCGATGATTCCTGATAGCTTTGCCATTACATCAACTCTTATCATCAATACTATCTTTATCGTATATTTCTTTTTTCTGAATGTATCAAATGGTACACATTTCACTTTCATTGCTCTAATTTTTCTTTCTCATTTTTCCCATCATTGTCCAAACAGAATTATTAGGTGGTGGACCATTATTGTACAAACAGAACATCTATTTTTCCACAAGCCCCATGTTTATCTGTCAGATTTTTTATGCTTTAATCACATTATAAATGGACCATCTTAAACACTCAATTCATTAACACAAAACAGTATTCATTTCTTATCAAACTCACAATCAACAGCTTCAGTTTCTTCAACTTGATCTTAATTTTATCTCTATTTCTTCTGTCACTGTTTCTCTTTCTCCAGCTTCCTTCCAATCTTTTTTTCAGCAGAGCATACTAAATATCAAGACTCTTGAAAATGGTTGATGCCTTTGTGTCATATGCAGTTCAAAAACTGGGGGATTTCCTCATACAGGAAGTTTCCCTGCGCAGAAGTCTGAGACAGGATGTGACGTGGCTGAGAAAGGAGCTGCTCTTCATGCAGTCTTTCCTCAAAGATGCAGAGCAAAAGCAAGTTGAAGATCATACAGTTCGACAATGGGTGTTTGAAATTAACGAGATTGCTGATGACTCTGTCGCTATACTAGAGACTTACAGCTTAGAGGCAGGTGAAGGTGATGGCGATGGACTTACTAATCGTCTGAAGGCTGCTGAAGGTGATGGAGATGGACTTGCTAGTCGTCTGAAGGCTTGCGCTTGCATCTGCAGGAAGGAGACCAAATTCTACAACGTTAGCAAGGAGATCCAATCCCTCAAGCAGCGAATCAAGGATATCTCTCGCAAACGAAAGACTTATGGTATTAGAGATATCAATATTGCAGGAGAAGGGCCAAATAATTATAGGCCAAACAATCAGAGATCTGGCTTGAGGAGAACTACCTCCTACATGGATAAGCAGGATCAGATTTTTGTTGGCTTTAAGGATGTTGTAGAAATATTGCTTGCTAAACTCGTCGAAGCAGAGCCACGCCGAACCGTCATCTCCATTTATGGCATGGGCGGGTTAGGCAAGACTACTCTTGCAAAACATCTCTACCACTTCCCTAGACTAACCGATATCTTCGATGCACGTGCTTGGGTTTGTGTTTCTCAACAGTATGACACCATGGATCTCCTCAAGGATATCATCAAATCCATCCAAGAATGTAACAGGGAAACTCTAGATCTGCTAGAAAGGATGACGATCAGAGATCTAGAAAAGCAGCTTCAGAATCTACTGAAAGAGAAAAAATACCTTGTGGTGGTGGATGATGTATGGCACAGAGAAGCATGGCAAAGTCTGGAAAGAGCACTTCCAGATAGCAATAATAGAAGCAGAGTTATTATTACCACGCGCAATGAGGATGTGGCCAAAAGAGCAGATGACAACGGTCTTCCCCACAACCTTCGTTTCCTCAGAGAAGAAGAAAGTTGGGAACTCTTTCGCAGGAAACTACTCGACGTTGAGGCAATGATCCCAGCAATGAAAACGCTAGCTTGGGAAATGGTGCTCAAGTGTAGAGGCTTACCTCTTGCAATTGCTACACTAAGCGGGCTTCTTTCATATAAAAGGAGGCTAGAAGATTGGGAAAGGGTGAAGGAACACCTTTGGGCACGTGTGAAAGAGGACGTCATTGAAATCTCGGACATACTATCACTGAGCTACAATGATTTGCCAACTGTGCTCAAACACTGTTTTCTTTACTTTGGTATTTTTCCAGAAGATCGTCGAATTGATGCTGAAAACCTAATGTGGTTGTGGATGGCCGATGGATTGATACCAAGAGGAGAAGAAAGAATGGAGGATGTAGCTCAAGACTTCCTTAATGAGCTGATAAGGCGAAGCTTGGTTCAAGTGGCAGCTACAGATTGGGAAGAAGTTACTGAATGTAGGATTCATGATCTACTTCGGGATCTTGCCGTACAAAAGGCATCGGAGGTAAACTTCTTTGACACTTATGGTCCGAGAAAGCAGTCCATATCCTCCTCATGTCGCAGACATACCATCCATGGTCAAGGAGAAAGGTACCTCACTCTTGATTATTCCAAATTGAAGTTAAGGTCAGTTACATTCTTTGATCAAGAAGGTCTTAAGCTGGATAGGATAAAGTTCCGCAATATGTTCCAACATTTATATGTGCTATACTTGGAGAATGGTTATGACAGATTTACACTACCAGATGCCATAGGAAGTTTGTACAGCCTCAGATACTTAGGCTTTACAGGTAGTTGTGATATCCCCTCCTCCATAGGCAACCTCAAGAATTTACTGACACTCCGGGGAGACTCTGTTCGTGGTAGAGGCTTCTGCCGACTACCTCCTGAGATAGCTAACCTAGTAAATCTAAGACATTTAGACGTTCGATATTCAGAACCTCTGCAACATATAAACAAACTCACAAGTCTTCAAGTTCTTAGAGGCATTTGGTGTGATCAGTGGGGAGATGTTAACCCAGTTGATTTAGTCAATCTTCGAGAATTAAGAATGGATGAAATTAAGAAATCTTACTCCCTAAACAACATTAGCAGCTTGAAAAGCCTTAGCACTCTCGAATTGTCTTGTAGTGAATCATTCCCAGCCCTAGAATTTCTTAGTTCTTGTCAAAAGCTCCAGAAATTGTGGTTATATGGGAGAATAGAAAAACTGCCCCCGTCAAACCCATTTCCAAATTCAATCACAATGATCTTCCTTGATAGGTCATTCCTCGTGGAAGATCCGATGCCCATTCTGGGAATGTTGCCAAACCTAAGGGATCTCCAATTAAGAGAAGGAGCTTATTCAGGAAAAGAAATTACCTGCAGTGATAACAGCTTCAGTCAACTGGAGTTCCTTCATCTTGTTGGTCTTCTCCACCTAGAAAGATGGGATTTAGGCACAAGTGCAATGCCTCTGATTAAAGGTCTTGGTATCTTTGAATGTCCAAATCTAAAGGAGATTCCAGAGAGAATGAAACACGTGGAGAAGTTGGAGAGATCTCGTGTTTGATGAAGCTTTTCAAGCATAATAGCAGTCTTTGATAATAGCAGAGGTAAGAAGATCCCAATCCCTAATGACCCATTTCTTTAATTGATTTTACTCATTCTGCCCCACATCTCTTAGTATTTAATTTTTTATTTTTTTTTTATTTTTTTACATCACCAACACTAATAAAAGTCAATTACAAATAATTGGCTATAAGTAAATTAATTATGACTGATATTTTATCTTGTATGACAAAAGTAATTATTTTGATTTTCATGGGGTATACTTTCCTAAAAAATGTTTGTTGGTGTTTAGTAGGTGAATGAAAATAACTGCGAAAACATATATCTTACAATTACAAATTAATAATAATAGCAAATTGAAGAGTTTCTTGATGAAAATTTAATACTAAAAATTATTAAAACTGTTTTAGTATTGGTTGGAGCAACTAATATGAAGTTAAATATAATTCTATAGAAAATAACTCTCACCATCAAGTGAACATTATAATTATTCTTTAATTTAGGTAATTGATAAATATGTTGTCTTTTATTGAATACTAATTATTATTTATGTCTTACAATTTGGGTGAAACAGGAGAAGCAACTAGCTGTTAGTGGAAAATAAAATGGCAGATGCGAGTATTGTTGTGAACCACTTGAAGACATTTCACACTGTAGAAGCATTAATCAGATTTCAGGATTATCAATGAGAGATTATCTCAAACTTGAATATTTTGCTTTGGGTTTTGAGTGTTTAATTTCCTTTTATTTTTGGTTTTATGCGTGTGTGGAATTGGTTTGAATAGAATTGTTTCTGGATTCTATGCAAGAATGATTTTGTGATGTTTTAATTAATTGTTCTGCAAATTGTGATGTTTTAATTAATTATTTTGCAAAATGGTAGAGATTCTTAGATGTTTCCATTGCGAGTTATGTATTTGTTGCGGATTATGCTCTCAGCATGGGAAGATGATTCAGATATTGTTATCTATGACTAATATATTGAGATTTATTAAACTTCCCCTGTTATTTAGTTATCAATTGTCTAATGAAGTTAATTTTAATTATGATATATCCTATGGGTTCGCTCTATCTCGGGTAGTTGGATGATGGTCACTGTCACTGTCTGCCTCCATTTCAATTTATTAGGGGAGTCCATGAGGTGGTTTTTGGACCACGTTTTTCTTATATTTTTTCTAAATTATTTGGATTATAAATTATCATGACTTATAGTACTTTTTATATACTTTATAAATATATAAATTTTATTTTTACCAACTTGAAAAATCTATGTTAAAATTTACAATCAAATTTATAAAGTTTGACCCTCGTAATCCGAAAAGGTTCACATGCATTGAAATTGAGGGAGTAATAGTTATGGGTTCAAATGAATCCGTAACTTTTAGCCTAGACCTAAATTTTCTATGTAAAATAGATTTCATTTTTGTAAATATTGAACTATGAACCCATAACTCAAATAAGATGATGGGTTTAGTAATTAAAACTTGAGTACTGAACGTATAAAATTATAATCCTAAATCCGCTTTTAATCACTGCCCCCTAGAATTTTAAGTCATAACCACTATAGTTATCTATATAAATATATAAAGGGAAAACAACTTTAAATGCCCACAGAAATTAAAATAATTATCTGTATACAGTAGCTACCCATTCGACAATCATTATTACCCGAGTACCCAACTGACAAAAGAAGCTAAAACATGCCTTTCCCTTCATTCTACTGACACCTGGTAGTGCACTTGCACTTATTTCATTATTAATTGTTCAAAAAATGTACGTAGTTAGTTTGACTAACGTTATGCATTTATGTTAACTTACGAATTTGTCTTCATTTGAAATGGGAGAAATTTTCCAAATAGTATTTATATGTTTTTTTTCCATTTGCTTTTTGTCTCTTTCTATTTTATCTTTTTCCTTTTTTTTGTCTTTTGTTTTATATTTTCAAGGTTTAAAAAAAATAGAATAACAAAAGTATTAGCTAATTATTTATACAACAGTAAAAATAACAACATACAGTGCACATCTAATTATTTATAGATTAATAAGAATATAAGAAAATTAATAATTCGATCACAACAAGAAGTAATTAAAAAATAATTAGACTAAAGTAACTAGCAAGCTTATTTATTAAAACCAAAGCTAATTGAAACATATTTTTATGATTTATTTATTTTAAAAATGCAAATAAAACTTATATCTAAAATAAGACTCTACTTTTCTGCTTTTTCCACAAGTAAAAGTTACTAAAAATAATATAAAAGTTAAAATATCAAAACGAACTTATCCTCGATGAGGATGATACTCTGTTAGTATATGACATATACCAGGTTGGTATTTAAAGGACCAAGTTTTTTCTTGAAGAAATGAACCAACCCTCTATGATACCCTATGAATATATAATATATCCCATATTGGTATCACAGAGGACTAGACTATTTTCTGGAATGAATGAACAATTCCTCTATAATACTCTGTCAGTATATAATTTATATCGTGTGGGTATCATAGAGATTGAGTAGTATTATTTTTTAAGGAATGACTATGCCATATATGATACCCGGTCAGTATATGATATACACCAGGTGACTATCATAGAGGATTAAGTGTTTTTCTTGAAGGAATTACTGTCAGCCCTCTATGATACCCTGCCAGTATATGGTATACCAAGTTGGAATCATAGAGGATTGAGTGTTTTTCTTGAAGGGATGAATCAATCTTTTATGATACCCTGAGAGTATCTGGTATATACCATGTGTGTATCATAGAGGACTCTAAGTTTTGAATGAATGAACCAGTCTTTTATGATACCCTGTCAGTATATGAACCAGTCTTTTATGATACCCTGTCAGTATATGAACCAGTCCACCAACACTTAAATACATTCATTATAATCAGAGGAAATATGCCGATTATAACGAATCTTAAAGAATTAGTTGTGGAAGGTATTAAGAAATCTTACTCTCTAAGTATCTCAAACTACTAACCCGCAGGTATTCAACACTCAAGATCCAACTTCTACTCTAAAAATGTTGCCAATTCTAAGGAGTCACTTGAGATGGAAAGAAAAATTTACCTACAATAATGAGAGTCTTGGTCCACTGTATAATCTGATCGAGATTTTTTAAGTGAAAATAGTTACTCCTAAATAAGTTATTATATTTCTGTTTGGTATCAATACATTACAATGAGAGTTTAGAATTTATTAGATATGTCATAAATTTGTTAAATTATGTAATAAAAATGGTATACGTACTCTTTATAAAAAAATATAAAAAAAGGGTATATGATACAATTGTCTACATTTTAATGTTTTTCGCTCATACTTGCATAGCAAAAGAGTTCATTTATGTGACTAGCTTTAGTATATTTCCTGCAATGCGATTCACAAATTTCCAAATCCCTTGTGGATTTATTGTAGACCCTTATTTTTTGAGTTTCTTGATTCTGTACACACAAGCTCAAATATCTATTGCCTCATTGTTTCTTGTTTTAGACAAACTCTACAAACTATAAAGGACACCATTTTTACTGCAAAAGCAGAGATGCAATGCATGCCAAAATAATCAATCGTTAGAAGTCTAATTTACTGACTCAAATTTAATTACATGCCTTCTTTGCCTGACGTGATCTAACCTTAAAAGGACCAAACTTTGAGTGACATCAAATAATGGAGTGTTTGATATGACAGAAGCCATTTTGCGTGGCAAACATCGTGGACAACTCCCACTTCCGATGAACACACTAAAGAGCATAATTGTCTACATGTTTTTGATATAGGTCTTGCTTTAAGCTTATCAGATGACTCCCTCTTTGATCCCTCTTCCGTCTACTTAAATGTTGATTCACATTCATTTCATGCTAGTAATTAAGCTCAAAATTGTGTCAATGACAGAAACAACACTAAATACCACTACAGAGGAAATAAAAACGAGAGATGATGGCACACATCATTGTTTCATGTTTCAGGTCAAACAGAGATAAACCAAGAATTCAAGGGGTTGTGCTCTATTTAGGTAATTTTGAATTTTCTTAGCTGAATCCCAACACCCGTATCCATACCTGGATCCGCACCCCGAATCCTAATATTTAGATTTTGCCGAATCCTACCCTCGAATCCGTACCTGTATCGAAAACCTGCACCCTAGTCCGAGCAACTTAGTAGATATCCTAAGAAAGTAGAGGGGAAGTACCATGTGTTACCTGAAATTTGAAACATTGGTGAAAATTTAAATCCAGCAGATATTAGAACGTAGATGCTTAGTTAAACAATAAAACTTCCAAGTGAAGTTTCTTATGAAGAAAAGAAAAAGGGAAATTTTCAAAAATATACAGCCCAACACAAATTATTACGCGA
Source organism: Lycium barbarum (assembly GCF_019175385.1). Lineage (NCBI taxonomy): Eukaryota > Viridiplantae > Streptophyta > Magnoliopsida > Solanales > Solanaceae > Lycium > Lycium barbarum. The sequence goes on from NC_083344.1 coordinate 2,138,599, forward strand.
CACAGCCCAATATATAATATTATACAACAGTATACAAAAACATAAATCACAGTTCAGGTCCAAATGCCAACTAACTCAATACCCGGGCAAGTTACTCAAATTCGTCAAACGAATCCATAAAGCAACACATAGTTTAGAGTTACCCCTACAACTTCATAATTAATTTAATCAATTCAAGTAACAGAAAAGTAATCACAATGCAGATTACCTCAACGACGTTTTTCATAGTGACTAGATTAATGTCACCATGATCAATTAGACACCAAAACACAATTAAATATCGCTGAAACAGACAATTTACAAGTTGTCAGATCAGAATTCAATCTCTTAACTCAATAGTACTTCATACATAATGATACACATAGGATTATTAGCTAAATTAATAGCTTAGGATTTAATTCTTACCTCAAATAGATTAATGGAGGTTTCAAAGAAGAAGTCCCATAATCCAATTGTTCTTCAATTCAAAGTTATCAACACCTTAGATCCCAAAGTATTTTGAATGAATATGAATTGGTTGGGTTGAAGAAGAACTTAAAATATTACCCCTCCGCTCACAATTTACCACACTTGTCTTAATTTCTTTTTGTCTATTTTAAAAAGTTATCTCTACATTTAGAGCTCATATGGACATGATTTGAAATCAGGTTGATTTGAAGTTGAAATTTTATTTGGACATGCAATTTAGATGTCTTAAGTTAGTTTTTTTTTCTCACAAGCATAAAAACCCAACAATTTGTGAAAACTATTAAAATTTTCTCAGCTTTTATACAATCTAACCAAATTAGCAAACCATAATTCATAAATAAGGTATTGAATATCGTAAGGCGCATCATTAATAAATCACATATCTTCATGTTACTTTTGTAAAATAAATAAATCCTGGCAATTACATACTATTACAAACATTAAAATATACATAATTTTACAAAGATTAACTGGTTCAAAAAAATCACCATTAGCAGTAACTAGCTATTACATCGAGCATGAGTCTCTTTTTTTGCAAAATTTAAAATTATGGGTTTTTGTTAACAAATTATAGATTTATGGGTCAAGTTTAACATTTAAAATTTTTTGAAATCATAATTTGAAATCCTCCTTTTTGGAAAATTTTGAATTTCAATCATGGTATGAAATTAAAGTTAAAATTTTGTGCCGATTTTATAAATAAATACTCTTGTTAAAAAGAAATCATTGAAGTTTTAAGAAACAAGGAATCTACTGGGGTTGTTTCACAAGAGCAACTTGGAACATTCGAGTATGGTTAAGATTTTAAGATCTTTAAGGACCCGTTTGGCCATGAGAAATTTTCACTTTTTTCCGGAATTTTTTGACACTTTATTCGAAAATCAGCATTTGACCATGAAAACTCCAAATACGACTTGAACTTTTTGCTTTTTTCACTTTCAATAAATTCAAGCGATCAAATATTCTTCGCAAAAATTATAACCAAAGACAACTCCAACTTCAAAATTCCAAATAAAATGAAAATAATTGGTTTTCATGGACAAATGCCTACTTATTTAGTTTTTTCCCCACTATATCAAAAGAAAAGTTTAAGAAAAGGGCATATGCAGCCACTCTTTTTGAAGGCCCAGTCAAGGACCACTGGAGATTTGGATGTTTTCAAAAATGTACCTTTCGCTTAGCTTGCATCTTTGTCCCCTTTGAAAATGTGACCTTTCAGTTTCTTTTTTTCCACAAACCACATGTTCATGTTTCGATTTTCTAAACTTTAATCACATAACAAGAAATTTGGATATTTCTTTGTCCATTTTGAAAATGTGACCTTTCATTTTTTTTTTCACAAACAACATGTTCATGTTTTGATTTGCTAAACTTCAATCGCATAACTGGACCCTTTCAACACGCTTTTTGTTCTCAATTTTATGTCTACTGCTTCTGAGTTATACATCTTTCTCCCATTTTCAAGCATATATTATGTCCTATTTCACAATCGCAGAGGTTACAAATCTCAATCTCCTAATGATTCTTTAATTGCTTTTACTTACTCTGCAACAAGTTTGTTAGTATTAGGTTTAATTTTTAGGTTATTGTTTTTCCTTTTTGTAAGTTTAAAGGTTGTCCAATTATTTACAGAACAATGACTTTCGAAATTCTATGACTTAAGTGTATGATGAGTTGTCTATATTAATTACTTCAATAGTGTAAGTGCATAGCTAAAAATCAACAATTGGCGATAGATTCTACTTTTGTTGATAATATCTTGTATTCAGTTAAATTTTTTCATCAAAAAACTAGATAAAGATGGTACCAATGAGTGAAGTAGACCACATGATAGTCAACTTTTATGTGCTCCTCTTTTCTTTATTTAAACAAAAATTGTGTCCTCGTGAGCTTCACATGTGTACTATGGTAAATCCAAGGATATTTAGCTAGTATAAAAGTTAAATTATAATAATATTTCTAATATTTAATTCTCTAATCATTGAATGAATATATAAGAATCACAGTCTAAACCCAAAAATTTTGAAATTGAGAAAAAAAATGATATTTTCCTTGAATATTTTTTTTAATCTTAGTTGATTTAATCAATCCTTAAATAGGGAATATTATCCATTAATATGATGTATGATAGTTGATCACAATACAATAAACGGAATAACATTGATGCAATACACACGTGCAACGCACTTACGCTAAACTAGTAAATGACGAGAAGACAGACGTGTCCATCTCTGCCTAAAACCTACGCTTCTATATACTTATTATTATAATATAAAGTAGCCTGCCGAGACCCACAATGGCCACATTTCTTCACCATTTCCGTAGCTAGACCTTCCATTGCTAGAGACGATCCCTCAATTCCATCAAATTTGTTTTCATCAGGCCAGACTTTTGAATAATTAAGTGAAAATAATTTTTTTTTAAAAATACATATAAAAATTAATAATATTATCTAATCAAAGTGTGTTTCTTGAAGAAAAAAATTTAAGTGCTAATCATTAATGAATTTTGTATTTTGAGAGTTTTGTTTCATTTTAAAAAAACATACTCTCTCCGTCCCAGCATATGTAAGGGTGTTTGGTTTTTGAGAGTCAAACACAACCTTCTTTCACCGCCATTAATTTTCTTAATTATTGTGACTTATAGTATTTTCTACGTAGTTTCCAAATATGTAATTTTATTTTTAAAAAACTTAAAGATTCTATGTCCAAATTCAAGGTCATAATCAAGAACTTTCAATCTCGACAAGCAAAAAATATCACATAAATTTATAATAGAGGGAGTAACATATTGAAACAAGAAAGCAGAATAATTAACTTAATTAGAAAAACAGATTAACTAACTTAATTAGAAAAACAGATGAAGCTATTCGCCCACCTCTAGTTGTTCGTTATGTTATTTGTTATAAGTGTTAAGGCCGATAGAATTTCCGGCTTAAACCGTAACATATAAGCGTTGGAGGTAGGAGATTGATGAAGAGGGACTCAACATACAAGAACTAGGGCCACCAAGCCAATGTAGAATTGTAACCGTCTCTTTTAAAAGTTTAAGTTATTACAGATAACAGACTTTTATTTACATAATTATATTCTCAACACGTTCTCTCATGTGTGGGCCTGATTTTTTTTTTCATGGGTGAAGCATGTGAATTTCATATGTGGTGATGAGACTCGAATCCGCGACTTTTGCCTACTCTAATACTCCCTCTGTTCCAATTTATGTGGCACTTTTCACTTCTCGAGATTCTAACTGCATGAACTTTGACCAATATTTTAAGATGTATAAAATTCATATGAGAAAAGTTGCAACTTCTATTACTTTTCATGTAATTTTCAAATATATAGATTTTAATGTTAAAATATTGAGTTAATCTAATCCAATTTAGCTTTAGAGTTTAATCAAATTGAATTTTGAAAAGCGAAAAGTGCCACATAAATTGGGACCGAGGGAGTACCACGTAAAAGTACGTGACTCTCTAATCTAAAAGCTTAAACCATCAAATAAAATACATTTTTCTTTACTTAATTATATCCTCAACAAATCACTAGATCAATGCCAAAAGATCAATGATTTCCTGATGGTCTTTAAGTTTAGCCCTAACTCCATCATCAATGTCATCTTTATATAATCCCTCCCCACCAGGCCACCTCCCCTTCTATTGAGCAGGTCTAATGTACCTTTCCCTTAGCTTTCATCTTTGTCATTACCTATAATAATGAACCAAAAAAAAAAGGGAAATCTACATGGTGTAGATAACATTAGGCCTTATTTATATCTAGTAGCTATACTTTAAATTAATTACATTTCATAACTAAAAGGTGTATATCAATTACTGTACATAACTAAAACATTTAAACACAGTTAAAATTAAAAATCAACCGCAACATAAGGCTTGTATTCATATTTTTTCCCTGATCAACTCATTTTCTCTCTCATTGTCTCTCAATCTCTTCCGATTTACTCTCTCCTCCTCTCTTTAACTTTTGGTTACTCTTCTTCTTAGCTTGGGGCATGAACCGGGTACGTGCAAATATTTTTCCGATGATTCACTGGAAATCTTTTTCTAATGAAGTAGTAAGTAATGTGTTAAATAGATAATAAAGATAACGAAAGTATATGTTGTAAGATAATTATGATTGAGCATGTTTCAAGGTCAGTATGTTAAGGTATTTGCACCATTTCTGTTGGAAGTGAATGAAGGATGTTGACGAGGTGGCTTTTGAGTTTTCACGGTCAGATCCGGTTAGATCTTGGCCGGATCTGACCGGATCTACTTAGTTCTGGTCAGATTTTGCTTTGTCGGAATCTGGCCGGCGGTGAGTTTTCCGGTCAGATTCCGGTGCCGAATTTGGAAAATCATTTTTTTAGTGTATTCATTAAATCTTTGGCATACAATTCAGTGTATTCATTAATTTTTTGGCGTACAATTCAGTGTTTTGTGTATTTTATTTTCTTGTATTCTGTTTTTGAGTGTATTGTTAATTTTATTTTTTGTATAAAAATGAATACATTAATTTTTGAAGTGTATACAAATGAAAAGAGTGAATTTTATTTCTTTGTATTCAATTTTTTGAGTGTATTTGTTAACTTTTTTATTGCAAAATTCTGTGTTTTTTATAAAATCGATTAAATATAATAAAGTGAATACACTGTAAAAGTAACCATAATGAATACGGTTGATTTGAATACATTTAAATTGAATACAAAATTTAGCAAATTTTAATGACTGTATTCATGAATACAGTGACACTTAATAGCGAATACAACATGAAACAAGCGCTTAGCTATATGTTTGCCACGAAAAGTAAATAGCTAAACTGTAGCTATGCGGAAAAGAAAACCCCCAAATAGTAGTCATTTATGAAATTTTCCCAAAAAAAAAAACATAGACATTTACTAATTTCAATTGTCCGCGGAGAGAGAAATGTCTATAACAAATTAACAGTATGTAGAAACTTATAAAACATTGATTGATTAGAACAAGAAAATACTTCTATTAAAAGGACAAAAAATAAAAAGAAGAACGAAAGAGCCAAGATAGTATTTCTTTTTCCTTTTTTTTTAAGAGCCAAGATAGTATGATTTACTTCTAGTCGCATAAATATTTAATTTCATTATCGGTTCGTATAATTATAAATTCAATATAAAAATGTGGACGAAAATATCAAAGACGTCCAAACAAATTTAGGTTGTGGACCATTGTGCAACATATCTCTTGGTTCCACATAGTGTGTATTTTTCCACAAGCCCCATGTTCATGTGTCGGATTTTCTAGTTAAGTTTTAATCACATAATGAATGGGACCCTCTGAAATTATGCAACCAAACTCACAATCAATTGCTTCGATTTCTTCAACTTGATCTTAATATTATCTATTTCTCTCTTTTCCCAGATTTTTTCTAGCTTTGGTTGAAGTGAAAACATAGACTACGGAGGATTCCAGGCTGTTTCGTGACATAAATGTTGTCATTCTTTTTTTTTTTTTTTTTTTTTTTGTATAATCATCTGATATCAGGTGGATATCCACTTAAACACTAAGGTTGATTTATGCAAATAGCGCTTTTTGAGGTCTAAGTGGAGCCTTGACGTAACAGGTAAAATTGTTGCCATGGTGTAGGAGATCACAGGTTCAAGCCGTCGGAACAACGTTTTAGAGAATTGCAAGGTAAGATTGCGTACAATATGACCCTTGAAAAAGTTACCATTCAGGACCCCGCACATAGCGGGAGCTTAGTGCACCAGGGTACCTTTTTTTAAGCCCTTTTTGAGTCATCACTTAAATTGTCGCTATTATGAAAAGTTGTATAAATATAGCCCTTGAAAAATTGTCATTCAAGACATTAGACTCGAGTCTAATATCTGCTCATAAGTTGTTGAACTTAAAACATTAGATTGTGATCTAACGTTTTCTCAAAAAGAATGTTTAGACTGTGGTTTAAATGGTTAATAAGACGCAAGAAAATAAAAAGAGAGCAAGGTACCAAACAGTTAACCAAAAAAAAAAGTGACAATCAGCAAATAGTTCTGTTCGATTAATCCAGATTTGCACTGCGTAGAACCCGTTTTAAAAAGAAATCATTGAAGTTTAGAAGAAACAAGAAATCTGCTAGGGTTGTTTCACAAGAGTAACTCGGAACATTCGAGTATGTTTAGGATTTTAAGATCTTTAAGGACCCGTTTGGCCATGATAAATTTTCACTTTTTTCCCTTTTTTTTCACTTTATTTGAAAATCAGCATTTGGCCATGAAAATTTCAAATATAACTTGAAGTTTTTACTTTTTTCACTTTCAGTAAATTCAAACGACAAAATATTCTTCGCAAAAACTATAACCAAACACAACTCCAACTTCAAAATTCCAAATAAAGTGAAAAATATTTCGTTTTCGTGGCCAAAAGCCTACTTATTTAGTTTTTTTTTTTCCATTATATCAAAAGAAAAGTTTAAACAAAGGGCATAATCAGCCACTTTTTTTGAAGGCCTAGCCAAGGACCATTGGAAATTTGGATATTTTCAAAAATGTACCTTTCCCTTAGCTTGCATCTTTGTCCCCTTTGAAATTGTGACCTTTCATTTTTTTTTCCCACAAACCACATGTTCATGTTTCGATTTTCTAAACTTTAATCACATAACAACAAATTTGGATATTTCTTTGCCGATTTTGAAAATGTGACCTTTCGTTTTCTTTTCTTTTTTCACAAACCACATGTTCATGTTTTGATTTTCTAAACTTCAATCGCATAACTGGACCCTTTCAACACGCTATTTGTTCTCAGTTTTATGCCTACTGCTTCTGAGTTATACATCTTTCTCCCATTTTCAAGCATATATGATCTCCTATTTCACAATCGCAGAGGGTACAAATCTCAATGGCCTAATGATTGTTTAATTGCTTTTACTTACTAGATATGCAGCAAGTTTGTTAGTATTAGGTTTAATTTTTAGGTTATTGTTTTTCCTTTTTATAAGTTTAAAGGTTGTCCAAAATGACTTTCGAAATTCTATGACTTAAGTGTATGATGAGTTGTCTATATTAATTACTTCAATAGTGTAAGTGCATAGCTAAAAATCAAAAATTGGCTATAGATTCTACTTTTGTTGATAATATCTTGTGTTCAGTTAAATTTTTTCATCAAAAAACTAGATAAAGATGGTGCCAATGAGTGAAGTAGACCACATGATAGTCAATTTTTATGTGCTCCTCTTTTTCTTTATTTAAACAAAAATTGTGTCCTCGTGAGCTTCACATGTGTACCATGGTAAATCCAAGGATATTTAGCTAGTATAAAAGTTAAATTATAATAATATTTCTAATAATATTGAATTCTCTAATCATTGAATGAATATATAAGAATCACAGTCTAAACCCAAAAATTTTGAAATTGAGAAAAAAAATGATATTTTCCTTGAACATTGTTTTTAATCTTAGTTGATTTAATCAATTCTTAAATAGGGAATATTATCCAT
>NC_083344.1:2146685-2146815 GCF_019175385.1 Lycium barbarum
TACGCACTAGGATCCCCGGTACCAGATCGTACCACCAAAAGCTGTTAGTCCGACAAGAACGGCAACAGCAGATAAGAGAACACCGCTTATTATTGAGCCTTACCTTGTGCTATTCCTCTATAGCCATTCA